>NC_135979.1:26567652-26691497 GCF_053455715.1 Rhinoraja longicauda
AGCATCAGGGATAATTAGAAAGAAGATAGATAGATTTTTGAAAGATCAAGGAATTCAGGGCAACGGGACGAAAAGCAAATTGGTGGAGAAATTCTGCGGTTTAGGTAACATCTGCGGAGGGAATGGACTGGTGACGGTTTGGGTCGGGAACTTTCTTCAGACTGATTGTAACGGGGACAGAAAGCTGGGAAAGAGAGGTGAGGTAGGCAAAACCCAGGCAAGTGATGGGTGGATGCAGGTGAGGGGGATGAGGGGGAACGGTAGATGTGTGAAAGGGCTATCCGGCAAAACCCTGAGAAATTCAGTGGTTCAGGCAACATCTGTGGAGGGATTGTCAACACTTTAAGTGAAGACTTTGCACCTGCAGTCTCTTGTGTCTCTAAGTGATACGGGGAGCTGTCTTAGAAAAGTTGAGGTCTGAATCAAACCAACTATTCTTGCTATTGAGGGCGTGCAGCGTAGGTTTACTAGGTTAATTCCCGAAATGGCGGGACTGTCATATGTTGAAAGACTGGAGCGACTAGGCTTGTATACACTGGAATTTAGAAGGATGAGAGGAGATCTTATCGAAACGTAGAAGATTATTAAGGGGTTGGACACATTAGAGGCAGGAAACATGTTCCCAATGTTGGGGGAGTCCAGAACAAGGGGCCACAGTTTAAGAATAAGGGGTAGGCCATTTAGAACTGAGATAAGGAAAAACCTTTTCAGTCAGAGAGTTGTGAATCTGTGGAATTCTCTGCCTCAGAAGGCAGTGGAGGCCAATTCTCTGAATGCGTTCAAGAGAGAGCTGGATAGAGCTCTTAAGGATAGCAGAGTCAGCGGGTATGGAGAGAAGGCAGGAACGGGGTACTGATTGAGAATGATCAGCCATGATCACATTGAATGGCGGTACTGGCTCGAAGGGCCGAATGGCCTCCTCCTACACCTATTGTCTATTGTCTGTTGTCTATAACTGCAATCATTTGGCTGTTGGCCAAGGAAAGCATTACTGTAGATTGGTTATTTCGTACTAACCAATTGTAGCGCTTGTTAGTAGTTGCTCCGCCTAATTTGCGATATATATTACCAAGAGCTTGCTTACGTAGGGCAGTTGGATTAGTTGTTAGTCACTGTGAAGTCTTGCAGATCTATGCTGTAAGTGGACTGTAATAAATGTGTGTTGCATTACGACATGTGTACGACTCCACTCATTACAATTACTTTGGTATTTATTTATTTTTTAGTTTAGAGATGCAGCGTGGAAACAGGCCCTTCGGCCCACCGGGTCCGCGCCGACCAGCGATCCCCGCATATTAACACTATCCTACAAACACACTAGGGGCAATTTGGAGGGAAGTACAATTACATAAAAATTAGACAGGACCCAGCAGAGATATTATTATTTATTTTCATATTTCAGATACAGCGCGGAAACAGGCCTTTTCGGCCCACCAAGTCCGCGCCGCCCAGCGATCCCCGCACATTAACACTATCCTACACACACTAGGGACAATTTTTACATTTACCCAGTCAATTTACCTACATACCTGTACGTCTTTGGAGTGTGGGAGGAAACCGAAGATCTCGGAGAAAACCCACGCAGGTCACGGGGAGAACGTATAAACTCCTTACAGTACAGCACCCGTAGTCAGGATCGAACCTGAGTCTCCGGCGCTGCATTCGCTGTAAGGCAGCAACTCTACCGCTGCGCCACCGTGCCACCCTTACATTGGGAAAATCTATTTGCAAGTCAGTCTACATTTGCAGAGTGGGGATCATTCACGGGAGAAACAGCAAGATGTTGAGGCCAACCTCAAAGGGTAACAGTCAAGGATAAGAACTTCAGGAAGCCCTGGATGTCGAGGGATGGAATGGGTTGGATAAAGAGACAAAAAAGAAGTATGTAGCAAGTAACGGGCGGCATGGTGGCACAGCGGTAGAGTTGCTGCCTTTCAGGGCCAGAGCCCCAGGTCCCGGGTTCGATCCCGACTACGGGTGCTGTCTGCACACCCTCCCCGTGATCTGCGTGGGTTTTCTCCAAGATCTTCGATTTCCTCCCACACTTGATTGATTACTACCCACTACCCACTACCAGATTGATTCCTGGGATGGCAGGACTTTCATATGAAGAAAGACTGGATAGACTCGGCTTGTACTCGCTGGAATTTAGAAGATTGAGGGGGGATCTTATAGAAACTTACAAAATTCTTAAGGGGTTGGACAGGCTAGATGCAGGAAGATTGTTCCCGTTATTGGGGAAGTCCAGAATAAGGATAAGGGGGAAGTCTTTTAGGACCGAGATGAGAAAGTTTTTTTTCACACAGAGAGTGGTGAATCTGTGGAATTCTTTGCCACAGAAGGTAGTTGAGGCCAGTTCATTGGCTATATTTAAGAGGGAGTTAGATGTGGCCCTTGTGGCTAAAGGGATCAGGGGGTATGGAGAGAAGGCAGGTACGGGATACTGAGTTGGATGATCAGCCATGATCATATTGAATGGCGGTGCAGGCTTGAAGGGCCGAATGGCCTACTCCTGCACCTATTTTCTATGTTTCTATGTTTCTACTCCAATGGTGTACAGGTTTGAAGGTTAATTGGCGTGATAGAAACGTAAATTGTCCTTAGCGTGTGCGTAGGGTAGTGTTAATCCTATCGATTAGGATTGCTAGTCGGTGTGGACTCGGTGGGCCGAAGGGCCTGTTTCTGTGTTGTATTTCTAAATAAACAAAATTATACTAAAAGTTTAGAGAACAAAAGATGGGGGAGACTTGTCACGAGTATAAAATGATACTTAAAAAGGAAAATAAGAAGGCAAAAAGGGATCATAAAATATCTCTGCAGACAAGATTAAATTAAATCCTAAGGCATTTCGGAAAGTATATTAAGGACAAAAGAATAACCAAGGAAAGAGTAAGGATTATTAGGGACAGAGTCAATCGGTGCAGAGAACCGGAAGGTTTAGGGAGGTTCTGAATGAATACCTTTCATCTGTATTCACAAATAATATGGAATTTTTAGTTGGAGAACTCAGTGAATAGAAAAGTGACGTTCTAGCGCAGGTCTCCATAAATTTAAAAAAAAGGAGGTACTTGACCCCTTTGCGGGCTTAAAGGTGGATGATTGGTGGAATGCCCAACATTGACTCGCAGAGAGAAACGTATTTTAACCAATGCTGTACGGTCAAAGTGAGCATGATTCAAAAGGCTGGATGAATCTCTCCCACAGTGGCAGTCAGGGTACAGGGCAACTCTGCCAAGCAAGCGTCTGATAGACTGATCTGAACTGCCATCAACACCACCCTCCTTCCTTCAAAGTGGCTTCAGGATCATCAGTGAGAAATGAGTGAAAACCGAAGAAAAAATGTTGACAAAAGAGGAGTTTCACATGGCGGGGAGTTACCAGGGAGAAGTCTGCAACAGTGTGTGTCCTCAAAGGGAATCCAGCAGTACAACCCGACACAGTCAATTGGTGTAGCTGGTAGAGTTGCTGCATCACGGTGTCAGTGCCAGAGACCCACCTGAACCACCTCTTGTGTCACAATATTTTTCTTTTTTCAATCCTGACCTCGGGTGCTGTCTGTGTGGAGTTTGCATGTTCTCCCTGTGACGGTGTGGGTTTCCTCCAGGTGGTCCGGTTTCCACCCACATCCCAAAGATGTGCGGGCTTGTGGGTTGATTGGTCCTCTGTAAACTGCCTCTCGTACGTTGGGAGTGCATGCGAAAGGTAGTGTGAGCGATGATTGCCATGGACCTAGAGGGCCTATGGGCCTGTTTCCATGCTTCATCTCTAAAATAAACTAAAACTCAAGCAGTAAAATGGAATCGCAACCCAATGTCACATATCAGGGTCAAGAAGCGAAATGTCATGTGTCAATCTGAACAAGCGTCCCGACCTGAAACATCATCTATCCATGTTCTGCAGAGATGCTGTCTATTCCACTGAGATACAGCGTGGAAACAAGCCCTTCGGCCCATTGAGTCCGCGCCGACCAGCGATCCCCGCACATTGAGACTATCCTACACACGAGGGACAATTTATGATTTTACCGAAGCCAATTAACCAACAAACCTGTACGGCTTTGGCATGTGGGAGGAAACCGGAGCACCCAGAGAAAACCCATGCAGTCACGGGGAGAACGTCCAAACTCCGTACAGACAACACCCATGGTCAGGATCGAACCCCCTGTCTCTGACGCTGTAAGGCAGCAACTCTACCGCTGTGCCACCGTGCTGCCCTTGTGTCTTGCTTAAGATCACAGCATCTATTATTCCTCGTGTCTCCCTCAATCACTGTTCTTTATAAACCATGCCAATCCTCTCTGACCCTGGGAGATCTCTGCCAATCCCCTCCCATCAGGTTAACAGGCACTCGTTCGTTGCTAAGGCTCACTAGTTGTATGAACATTGATATAATTGTTGTGTGACCTTCACTGGATTTCTTCCTGAGTTGAACACTGAGAAAAAGTAACAATGCAAGAAAGCCAACTCCTAGTTCCACATTGACATTACAAGAGCGGACCTGTTTCAGGACTGGTGCTAATTAATTTCAGAGCTGTTTGAAACAGTGTTAGGGAGATTGCTAACACAAATTTAATGGTGGAGAACAGCAATTATGGAAATATTGGGTTTTAATTTAAAACTTGCGTACAGCTGGTGTCACAGATTGACCACATTTCAGCATCATAGAGGTTTGCAGCACAGAAGAATGCCGTCATTCTATGTGCTTGTGAAGTGGCTAATCCCATTTCACAGCCCTCGTTCTTTAAAGACAGCTGTTCAAGTCCTCGCCCAGTACTTTGTAAGTCTGATGTGTGTTTCTGCCTCGATCACCCTATCATGCAGTCAACTCCACCAATCTTGAGGTGAGAATTTATTTTATCAACTCTAATGATAATCCTTCCACCAATTGAATTAAATTTATGGACCTCGCTGTCTACGGAAATAGGACGCAGCCCAGACCATCACACAAACCAACCTCCCTTCCATCAACTCCAGTTACACCTCACGCTACCTCGGCAAGGCCAGCAGCATAGTCAAGGACGAGTCGCACCCCGGCCACTCCCTCCTCTCCCCTCTCCCATCAGGCAAAAGGTATAGAGTGTGAATACACACACCTCCAGATTCAGGGACAGTTTCTTCCCAGCTGTTATCAGGCAACTGAACCATCCTACCACAACTAGAGAGCAGTGCTGAAGTACTATCTACCTCATTGGAGACCCTTGGACTATGTTTGTTCTATCTTTACAAGCTTTACCTTGCACTAAACGTTATTCCCTCGATCATGTATCTGTACATTGTGGATGGCTCGACTGTATTCATGTATTGTCTGCATGCTGGTGAGCATGCACCTAAAGCTTTTCACTGTCCTTTGGTACATGTGACGATAAACTAAACTCAAAATAGATTCTTCCTACTCACTGTGTCTCGGTCACTCTAAACTTTGTATTCAATCTCTCCTCTGTGTCTTTTAATCCCCAAAGGTACCATCCCCATCTCAGTCTCCATAACCATGATTCTCAAGCTGACCTTATAAATCTCTTTGACAGCCTCTCCAGTGCGATCACATCTGCCTGTGGTGTGTTGACCAGAAATATGCACACTATCTAGCTGCAAACTAATTACTCACCTGTAATGCTAGCATGATATCCCACTCTTATATTCAACGCTTCGATAAATATCTTCTTAATCACCTTACTGATCTGTCATTCTGCCTCCAGACAGCTCTGACACTCACTCCAAGATCCTTCTGCTCCTCTGTGCTTCTCCATAAACTATGATTAATCGAGAATTTCCTTGCCTTGCTTGCTTTCTCCAAATGCACTGTCTCACACTTTCCTGGATTGCGTTAAAACGTAGAAACATGGAAAATAGGTGCAGGAGTAAGCCATTTGGCCTTTCCAGCCAGCACCGCCATTCAATATGATCATGGCTGATCATCCAAAATCAGGACCCCGCTCCTGCTTTTTCCCCCATATCCCTTGATTCCGTTAGCCCTTAGAGCTAAATCTAACTCTCTCTCGAAAACATCCAGTGAATTAGCCTCCACTGCCTTCTGTGGCAGAGAATTCCACAGATTCACAACTCTCTGGGTGAAAAGGTTTTTTCTCGTCTCAGTCCTAAATGGACTGACTCAGTCCTAAATCTCACCCCTTATTCTTAAACTGTGACCCCTGGTTCTGGACTCCCCGAAGATCGGGAACAATTTTCCTGCATCTCGCCTGTCCAATCCCTTAAGAATTTTATATGTTTCTATAAGATCCCCACTCACCCTTCTAAATTCCAGTGAATACAAGCCCAGTCAACCCATTCTTTCATCATATGTCAGTCCTGCCTTCCCAGGAATTAACCTGGTGAACCTACGCTGCACTCCCTTAACGTATCAATTTTCTGCCCGCCGAACCATTTCTTGCTATCAAGCCAGTTTTAGTATCATTGACAAACTTTCTAATTGCAGTCCACACATTTGAATCAAAATACAAAGTACTGGAGGAAGAGGCAGCATCTGTGGAGAGGATGGACGGATCACGTTTTTGTTCAGGGCCCTTCCTTCCACAGATGTTGACTGACCTGCCGAGTTCCTCCAGCACTTTGTGCCTTGCTCAAGATTACAGCATATGCGGTTTCTTGTGCCTCTGTCTTACATTTGAGACCAAGTTAAGAAAGCCAAGAACTGTCCCGAACCACGCTGCTTCCAGGCACGAAAACTCTTGTTAACTTTCTATTGTGTGCTGCTATCTTCCTCTAAACCAATTATTAATCCAACTTGCTGCTTTCTTTTGGATCACTTGGTCTTTCAGTTCCCTCATAAACCTGCCACATAAGCCTTCGACAAATAGAACGTGGAACATAGAACATAGAAAAATACAGCACAGGAACAGGCCCTAGGCAAGCAATGCCTGTGCCGACCATGATGCCAAACTAATCTCTGCCTGCACATCGAAGGTATTTATTCACAAAATGCTGGAGTAACTCAGCAGGTCAGGCAGCATCTCAGGAGAGAAGGAATGGGTGACGTTTCGGGTCGAGACCCTTCTTCAGACTGCCCTCCTTTTTCCCAAATTTCTCCTGCCCTCCTACTCTACGATCACATTTTAAAAAAAGTTACTCCAGCATTTTGTGAATAAATACCTTCAATTTGTACCAGCATCTGCAGTTATTCCCTGCATATACATGATCCATTCCCTGCATATACATGATCCATTCCCTGCATATACATGATCCATTCCTGCATATACATGATCCATTCCTGCATATACATGATCCATTCCTGCATATACATAATCCATTCCTGCATATACATGATCCATTCCTGCATATACATGATCCATTCCCTGCATATACATGATCCATTCCTGCATATACATGATCCATTCCTGCATATACATGATCCATTCCTGCATATACATGATCCATTCCCTGCATGTACATGATCCATTTACTGCATATACATGATCCATTCCTGCATATACATGATCCATTCCTGCATATACTAAAAGCCTCTCAGAAGCCACTGTTGTGTCTGCCTCCACCACCACTCTGGGCAGCAAATTCCAAGCACCCACAACCCTCTGTTTAATAAATATGTGCCCCACCCATCTCCTTTGAACTTGCCCTTTCACCTTAAAGCTATGCCCTGTCTTTGACAATTCCGCCCTGAGAAACAAGGTTCTGACTGTCTATCCTATCAATGCTACTCATAATTTTTATACTCCTATCGGACCTGTGTCGCTCCAGAGAAACAATCCAAGTTTGTCCAAACTCTCCTTGTAGCTAATACCTTCTAATCCAGCCATTCTGGTGAACCTCTCCAGGAACCTATCCTTCTTGCAATGGGATGACCAAAATTGTATACAATACACCAAATGTGGCTTAACCAAAGTGCATCACTACTACTCGACTCTCATGCTGAATGGCCCGACAGATGAAGGCAGGCATTCCATACACCTTCTTTACCAATTTATCGACTTGTGTTGCCACTTTCAAGGAGCCATTGGCTTGGACACCAAAATACCCCACTGTACATCAATACTTTTAAGGGTCTTGCCATTAACTGTATGCTGCGCCATTCTAAACCCCACGGTGACCATGTCGAATATTTGACCCTCCTAGTTCCTCCTTAAATGATTCAGTCATTTTAGTGGGATACACCACTTCCTTAGTAGATCGGTGACAATGGTGTTGGTGCTTTGAGGTGCTCAGTTGCAGCAAGAGACAAATCGTAGACAGAGCTGGAGGGATTTCCCTCTCTGTTTCCTTTACAAGCCTGTGCCACAGTTAATCTGGCCCTGGTAATTCATCCATCATTGAAGATGATGCATGGTAATTCACCCTCCCTCTATATATATCGTTATTATTTCCAGACATTTGCATTGTTTCTCCTTAATGTGACTATTATCTCCCACCTCTGTCAAAATAACACAAGAAATTAATTTACAACTATCCATGTTTACCACCTCCACACCCAGACTCTGGGTTTGTTCTGCAGAGTCTTACTTTATGACAGTGGCATTTAAAATTATTTTAGATATACAGGGAATGAATGAATATTGATCACATGCAGTCAGAGGAGATGAGTTTAACTTGGCATCATGTTCGACATTTTCGATTTTTTTCTAGGTACAGTGAGGAGGGGGATCAACAGTCACCAGGGGTCTACATATAATAACACATCATTATTTAAATATTTCATATATTTATTTATTTCATATTTCAGATACAGCGCGGAAACAGGCCTTTTTGGCCCACCAAGTCCGCACCGCCCAGTGATCCCCGCACACTAACACTATCCTACACACACTAGGGACAATTTTTACATTTACCCAGTCAATTAACCTACATACCTGTACGTCTTTGGAGTGTGGGAGGAAACCGAAGATCTCGGAGAAAACCCACGCAGGTCACGGGGAGAACGTACAAACTCCTTACAGTGCAGCACCCGTAGTCAGGATCGAACCTGAGTCTCCGGCGCTGCATTCGCTGTAAAGCAGCAACTTTACCGCTGCGCTACCGTGCCGCCGGTATATCTATATGAACATATAAGGGTGTATGAGTATTTTTGTATTAATATCTGACTTATTATACGGGTGGGTGACTGTACTTGTATTTATATTTTGTATGTAAATGGTCGGGTACATGTATATATATGATTGGCCTAATGTATGTATATATATCAGATGTAGTTAATATAGACATTATTGTGTA
This sequence comes from Rhinoraja longicauda, assembly GCF_053455715.1. NCBI lineage: Eukaryota > Metazoa > Chordata > Chondrichthyes > Rajiformes > Arhynchobatidae > Rhinoraja > Rhinoraja longicauda. Next base: position 26,576,832 of record NC_135979.1, read on the forward strand.
AATAGGTATATTCATATGATTGTAGGGGTGAGTATATATGTAGTTATTTATGTATTTTAGGTATTAGTTAGTATAGATAATACTTGATAAATATTGATTAGGGAATGGGGGTAGGATTAGATAAGTTCACACTTCTTCCTACTCCTTCTCGCACATGTAAAGACGTTAAGTAATGGATGAAATTCTTTGTATTTCTTCTGTTTTTTTTGTTTATTTTGTTTTTTAATTGATGTCTTTTAACATGTACGAAATAAAATAAAATGAAATAAAATGAAATGAAATTGTGGGCCGAAGGGCCAGTTCTTTGTGCTGAACTGTTTTATGTTCTACTTTTGATTCATTTCCTCTTCCAAGTATTTGTTAAAAATGCCCTAACTTCCTGTGATCTTTGAAAAACCAAGAGCTTGCATGAAAAATAAAACTCTGCACTCTCTTGGCTATCTGTACAGTTGAGATTTTTACCTTATATCTACCATAACCTTAGGAGACAAGAACGAGGCTCAACCATTCCATATAGAAGGAATGTCAAATTTCTCTCTGTTCATCAGGCAGTTTCTTCTGAGTTTGCCCATTTGATTTTTTGATGACAGTCTTGCCTTGTGGTCGTGCATCGATCTTCTGACTATCTTATGACTGTTATGCCTTGTAGTGAGTGATCGGCATTGTCAGAGAGGAGGCCCAATTGAAGGAGCGCAGATAGCTGGTAGAATTACGATACGATACGATATGATAGAACTTTATTCATCCCCAGAGGGAAATTGGTCTGCCAACAGTCACAACGCACAACAAGGCACACGGAAACTTGAAATTAAAATTAAAAGTGAAAACAAAAAGGCCTGAGGAAGGTTACAGAGACGAGGTGAAGGATAAGAATGAAAAAATTGAGACAATCACAGATCCAGAAGCCAACTTAGGATGGCCATCACGAGAATTATAGGCAGCCAAAGTGATGTGATGTTGAATCCAGGCATTGAAATACACAGAACAGTACAGCAGAGACTAGGCCCTTTGGCCCACATTGTCTACGCTGAACATGATGCCAAGTTAAATTAACCTACTCTGTCTGCACGTGTTCCATACAACTCTCTTTCCTGCGTATCCATATGCCTATCCCAAAGCTTCCTAAATGCCTCTGTGGTAACTGCTTCCACCACCGTTCCTGGCAGTGTGTTCCAGGCACCCACCATGTTCTGTGTAAACAATTTGCCCCACATATCTTCTTTAAACCTTTCCCCCCTCACCTTACAGAGTTACAGCATGGAAACAGGCACTTGGGCCCACCGAGTCCGTGTCGACCAGCGATCCCCGCACACTAACACTATTCTACACACACACTGGGGACAATTTACAATTTTACTAAGCCAATTAGCTTATAAACCTGTTTGTCATTAGAGTGCGGGAGGAAACCAGAGCTCCCGGAGAAAATCCACGCGGGTCACTGAGAGAACTTACAAACACAGTAAAGACATCACCTGTAGTCAGGATCGAACCCGGGTCTCTGGTGCTGCAAGGCAGCAACACGGCAGCCCTTTCTCTTTCTCAAGGTGGTCCATTGGATATTCCTCAATATTGCTCACCGAACGACTTAAGTTTGTGTGCATGGTTAACATTTGCAGGTATAATATTTTTGCAATCGTTTTTGATTGATTGAAAGATACTGCATGAAAACAGACCCTTGTTCCCACCGAGTCCACGCCGACCATCGATCGCCCGTTCACACTAGTTCTTTGTTATCCCACTTTGTCATCGACACACCTACACACTAGGGGCAAGTTTACAGAGGCCAATCAACCTACAAACCCTCACGTCTACAGGATGTGGGAGAAAACCAGTGCACCCAGTGGAAACCCACACAGTCACACGGAGAATGTGGAAACTCCACACAGACAGCATCCAAAGTCGGAATCAAGCCTGGGTCTCTGGGCCTCTGGGTCTCTGGGTCTCTGGCGCTGTGTGGCAGCAGCTCTACCAGCTGCACCACTGTGCTTTCAATGCAGAATCTGACAATCACCTCCCATCAGAAGAACAAATATGTGCAGAAGCACAACTGGTGGAGCTGCTGCCTCACAACGCCAGGGACCCGGGTTTGATCCTGCCCTCTGGTGCTGTCTGTGTGGAGTTTGTGTGTTCTCCCTGTGGCCGCATGGGTTTCCTTCGGGTGCTCTGGTTTCCTCCCACATCCCAAAGACATGCAGGTTTGTAGGTTAATCGGTCTCTGTGAACTGTTCCTTATGTGTAGGGAGCGGATGCAAAAGTGAAATAACACAGAACCAGTGTGAATGGTGGTCGATGGTCGGTGTGGGAGCCACCATAGATATAGTGGGCCAAATGGCTTCCTTCTGTGATGTTTTTAGGTAAGCTCTGTTTCCTTAGTGGCTCCACTCTTACAAAGTTTGAAAGGATATGCTCTATTTCTTTTGTGCATTAAAAAAAAGAAATGTAGATCATCATAACTCTGTAATAATTGGCATTGTCAAGACCAAAGATGAAGGAGTTGGAACCATTTACTTTAGGCAATAGACAATAGACAATAGGCAATAGGTGCAGGAGTAGGCCATTCGGCCCTTCGAGCCAGCACCGCCATTCAATGTGATCATGGCCGATCATTCTCAATCAGTACCCCGTTCCTGCCTTCTTCCCACACCCCACTGACTCCGCTATCCTTAAGAGCTCTATCTAGCTCTCGCTTGAAAGCATCCAGAGAATTGGCCTCCACTGCCTTCTGAGGCAGAGAATTCCACAGATTTACAACTCTCTGACTGAAAAAGAGATCCCCTTATAAGCAAAGGGCATGTCCTGCCTCACTAGCCTGGGCTGTGGTGTGATAGTGTATCCCACAGGCAAAAGGTAAACGGTGGAAGCTAACGGGAAAATTCCAGTTGCGTGCGTTTCTTCCCGAGCTCCTGGGAAGTGGAGGTCACGAGCAAGGTTGGAGTTGATGGTCCATCCCTGGATCTATCCGAGTAGGTGTGTGAATGTAGGTCGGTGTTGTGAACATACTCCTTCCACAATGCTGTTAGGTGGTGAGTTCCAGCACATTGAGCCAGCATTAATAAAACACGCTTACCGTAAAATTATAAACCCATCGACGACTGATAGAACCTGCACCTCGTGAAAAATCCTCCCTCATCATTTGACTCATTTAACTTCACTGGTGTGAAATATAAACTGTCAGCGCATTGTTCTAACGCTCAGATAATTGCAGGTTTCTTAAAATTACCTCGTACAGTATTTAGTTTAATTTTCAATTTATTTTTGGGGGTAGCTATGCACTGGTACCAAAGGCAGGACTTATTGCCCTGTCCCTAATTGCCTTTGAGCTGCCTGGCTGGTCGGGGCAGTTCAGAACCAACCATATAGGTCAGACCAAGTTAAGGATGGCTAAATTCATACATTAAAGGACATCAGCGAACAAGATGAGTTTTTAACGACAATTCCATGGTTCTCGTTACCAATGACTAGTTTTCTTTTAAAAAAAAATCCAGATTATTGACTGTGTTTAAAATCCGCAGCTGAGATGGTGGGATGTGAATTTAGATCGTTGAATCAGAGCAGGTTAAACAATAAACGGCAGGGCTCTGGAGAGTGTTGTCGAACAGAGAGACCTCGGGGTACAGTTTAGTTCAGTTTAGTTTATTGTCACGTGTACCGAGGTACAGTGAACATCTTTTATTGCGTGCAAACTAGTCAGCGGGAAGACAGTACATGATTACAATGGAGCCATCGACAGTACACGGATACATGCTAAAATGAATAACGTGAATAACGTTATCATGCAAGATAAAGCCGGTAAAGTCCGATCAAAGATAGTCCGAGGGTCTCCAATGAAGTAGGTAGTAGTTCAGGACTGCTCCTTAGTTCTCATATAACCATATAACCATATAACAATTACAGCACGGAAACAGGCCCGTTCGGCCCTACCAGTCCACGCCGACCACTTTCTCTGACCTAATCTCATCTACCTGCTCTCAGTCCATAACCCTCCAATCCCCTCCCATCCATATACCTATCCAATTTACTCTTAAATAATAAAATCGAGCCTGCCTCCACCACTTCCACCGGAAGCTCATTCCACACAGCCACCACCCTCTGAGTAAAGAAGTTACCCCTCATGTTACCCCTAAACTTTTGTCCCTTAATTCTGAAGTTATGTCCCCACTCTCAAAGGGAAAAGCCTACCCACGTCAACTCTGTCCGTCCCTCTTAAAATGTTAAAAACCTCTATCAAGTCCCCCTTCAATCTTCTACGCTCCAAAGAATAAAGACCCAACCTGTTCAATCTCTCTCTGTAGCTTAAGTGCTGAAACCCAGGCAACATTCTAGTAAATCTCCTCTGTACCCTCTCCATTTTGTCGACATCCTTCCTATAATTTGGCGACCAGAACTGCACACCATACTCCAGATTCGGCCTCACCAATGCCCTGTACAATTTCAACATTACATCCCAACTTCTATATTCGATGCTCTGATTTATAAAGGCAAGCATACCAAACACCTTCTTCACCACCCTATCCACATGAGATTCCACCTTCAGGGAACAATGCACAGTTATTCCCAGATCCCTCTGTTCCACTGCATTCCTCAATTCCCTACCATTTACCCTGTACGTCCTATTTTGATTTGTCCTACCAAAATGCAGCACCTCACACTTATCAGCATTAAACTCCATCTGCCATCTTTGAGCCCACCCTTCCAAAAGGCCCAAGTCTCTCTGTAGACTTTGAAAATCTACTTCATTATTAACTACACCACCTGTCTTAGTATCATCTGCATACTTACTAATCCAATTTGCCACACCATCATCCAGAACATTAATGTAAATGACAAACAACAGTGGACCCAACACAGATCCTTGGGGTACTCCACTAGGATTACTCCATTACTCCATGATCATGATCATGGTTCTCCGAATATGATAACACGAGGTAAAAGGGGTGGTTAAGAGGACAGACACAAAGTGCTGGAGCAACTCAGTGGGTCAGGCAGTGTCTCTGGAGAAAAGGAACAGGTGATGTTTTGGGTCGGAACCCTTCTTCAGAAGAAGGCATTTGGCACCTTTGCCTTCATCAGTCAGGGCACTGAGTACAAGAGTTGGGATGTCATGTTACAACTGAGCAAGCCGATGGTAAAATCACACTGGAAGTACTGTGTGCAGTTCTGGTCAGCTAGCTATTGGAGAAGATGTTATTAAGCTGGATAGTATGTGCGGAAAATCTTTGCAAAACCTTTACCGGGACTGGACAGCTTGCGTTCTAAGGGGACAGGATAGGCTGGGGCATTTTCCCTGGTGTGCAGAAGGCTGAGGGAGAGCCTGACAGAGATTTATAAAATTATAAGGGCCATAGATAGAGTGAATGTCACAGTCTTTTTTTCCCCAGCTGGCAGAGTCTAAAGAGGGTATAGATTTAAGGTGAGAGAGGAAAGATTTAAAGGGGAGCTGAGGGGCAACCTTTCCCACAATGGGCATGTGGAATGAACAACCAGAAAAAGTGGTAGAGGCGGGTACAACTACCAGGTTAAAGAGCATTTGGATAGGTACATGGATAATAAAGGTTCAGAGAGGTATGAGCCAAATGTAGGCGAGTGGGACTAGCTCAGCTAGACATCATAACAAGAGGATTTGAGCATAGGAGTAAAGAGGTCCTTCTGCAGTTGTACAGGGCCCTGGTGAGACCGCATCTGGAGTATTGTGTGCAGTTTTGGTCTCTTAATTTGAGGAAGGACATCCTTGCTATTGAGGCAGTGCAGCGTAGGTTCACAAGGTTAATCCATGGGATGGCGGGACTGTCGTATGAGGAAAGATTGGAAAGACTGGGCTTGTATTCCCTGGAGTTTAGAAAGATGAGAGGGGATCTTATTGAAACGTATAAAATTGTAAATTGACTGGACAAGCTAGATGCAGGAAAAATGTTCCCAATGTTGGTGGAGTCCAGAACCAGGGGCCACAGTCTAAGAATAAAGGGGAGGCCATTTAAAACTGAGATGAGAAAAACACTTTTTCACCCAGAGAGTTGCGAATTTGTGGAATTATCTGCCACAGAAGGCAGTAGAGGCCAATTCACTGGATGAATTTAAAAGAGAGTTAGATAGAGCTCTAGGGGCTAGCGGAATCGGGATATGGGGAGAAAGTAGGCATGGGTTGTGGATGATCAACCATGATCGGTGCTGGCTCGATCTCCTGCACCTATTTTCTATGTTTCTATGTTTCTATCTTGCTCAGCATGGATGAGTTGGTTTAGGGGGTATGCTTCTGTGCTGTATAACTCTGTGACTCTATGAGTATTAGTTGGCATCTCTGAATTACTCATCTCTGAGTAACTGCTACCTCACCACCACACTCGAGCTAATTACATGTTTTCTCATTTGCTTGTGACATTAGTTTGAAAAGTCCATCATAACACATTATTCATACTAAACAAGTCCTCGGTGAAAGCAAGCCTAGTGTCTACACGTGTTAAAAGATTCGTGAGCAGATGTGACAGCTTCCACTTCGAATTGGTTTGGCAACTTTAACACTTGACTGGATCCAGGCGGTACTGAAAGATCAGTCCGATTCCTACCATTTCAGTATCTGCAAAAAAATTCCTTTCATCAGTCTGGGCACGAGGAAACAAAATGTAGAGGTTGCCTCTTCCTCTGTGAATCATGAATACTTCTGACGAGGGTACAAAAACAGTCACACACCCACTGAGTTACTCCAGCACTTTGTGTCTATCTTTGGTGTAAACTAACGTCTGCAGTTCATTGTTTCAACATTTTGTCTCCCTCACTGTGAAATCTCCTCAGGGCATGTCTACTTTGAAGAAGTCCCCCTCATCACTCTGACGGGTGTTCTGCAACACCCTCTCTCACTGCCCCCCCCCCCCACTCTGTGTGGCTCCAGCTCTTCACCTCCCCCTTCCACCTCCTACTTTCGATCTGAGGAAGGGTCCCGACCTGAAACGTCACCCAAATCTCAACCTGCCTGCTGTCGGGGATGTGAGCAAATGGCATCCACACTGTCGATTGTCTTCATACATCAGCTGGGATCCAACTCTTCCAACAACTCTACCTCATTGGTGACCCTCGGACTATCTTTGATTAGGCTTTACTGGCTTTATCCCCGTGTCATGTATCTTACTCTGTAAATGGCTTGATTGTTGTCATGTATTGCCTTTCCGCTGGCTGGTTAGCATGCAACAAAAACGTCGGTACAGGTGACAATAAACTAAACTGAACCTAATGCTCGTAGATTAAAACTAGCTGCTCCTCCAATTGGGAGAATTCCTATGTCTACCATAGAAAATAGAACATAGTACTGTACAGCCCATGAACAGGCCCTTTGGCCCGCAATGTCCATCCTGAACATGATACCAGGTTAAACTAAATTCCTCTGCCTGCATGTAATCCATATTCCTCCATTCCCTGCATGCCCATGTGCAACAATCATTGGTGCCTTTACTTGTAATCTTCGTCCATCAGCTCTTGTTGGAGCACTTCAAAACCAGCGATCAACCTCCTTGACATTATAACTTTAACCGGATCCTAATTGATGTTGTCAAAACTCTTGTATGATTATGCTGTACCTTTGGTTCATTAAAGCTAAATGCGATTATGCTAATGACTGGATTCTATCAAAGTTTGTTTAATGTACCTTATTAAAGTTCAGTGTTAGCGCAGAATGGTAATCATTAACACTTTGAAACGCGGTGATGCACTTAAATGAAATGTGCCCGCTGTCACGGGTGTCTGGTTAAACTTACTTACTTACTTCCTTACTGCCCATTGTGCCTCCTGGCATGTGGGGCAACAATGAAGGTTCTCCACTCCTGTCTGCTCTGGGCTAGTTTCTGGACACTACCCCAGGTCAATTCCATAGTTTTCATTTCCTCCTCTACAGTTCGATGCCATGTGGTTTTGGGTCTCCCTCTTTTCCTTTTCCCTTCTGGTGCCCAGTGCAGGGCTATTCTTGGGATGCTGTATGGTTCTCTTCTCAGTATATGGCCAATCCAGATTAGAGATTTTAGATTTAGAGATACAGCGCGGAAACAGGTCCTTCGGCCCACCGAGTTCGCGCCGCCCAGCGATCCCCGCACATTAACACTATCCTACACACACTAGGGACAATTTTTACATTTACCCAGTCAATTAACCTACAAACCTGTACGTCTTTGAAGTGTGGGAGGAAACCGAAGATCTCGGAGAAAACCCACGCAGGTCACGGGGAGAACGTACAAACTCCGTACAGATGGCGCCCGTAGTCAGGATCGAACCTGAATCTCTGGCTACCGTGCCGCCGTTCCAGCGCTTTCTCATGATGATGGTATCCATACGCTCTTGCTGGCATTGAGCAAGGAGATCTTGGTTGGATATGGCTTCACAAAATGCTGGAGTAACTCAGCAGGTCAGGCAGCATCTCAGGAGAGAAGGAATGGGTGACGTTTCGGGATACGTCAGAAGACGCAAATAAGACGCAAACCAAGCAGAAGACGCAAATAAGAAAGGAGAGCAAGGGAAGGTCTACAAGATAACCAAAATAATCTGTGGCAAACATCGGCGAACCACTGAAAAACCAATTGTAGAGAAAAAAGGCCGACTCCTAACAACAGAAACAGAACAAGAAGCCCGCTGGGTGGAACACTTTAATGAAGTATTGAATAGAACATCGCCCATAATAGAGGCTAACACCCAACAAGCAGAGGATGACCTAGATATTAGCACTGAATCACTAACTAAGGAGGAAATTGTTATAACCATTAAGTCTCTTAAAAGTGGAAAAGCCCCTGGCCAAGATAACCTCAATGCAGAACTGTTTAAGGCGGACCCAGAACTTGCAGCCTAAGTATTTGTACCACTTTTCACAGCTATTTGGGAAAGAAAGGAGATACCTGATGACTGGTCAGAAGCAGTCATCATAAGGATACCAAAGAAAGGCAACTTAAGAGAGTGTAACAATTGGAGAGGGATCACTCTTCTATCAATTCCAAGCAAGATTCTGGCAAAGATTATAATACAACGTACCTCAGAAGCAATAGACAAACAGCTCAGGAAAGAGCAGGCAGGATTTTGTGGTGGGAGGGGATGCATTGGCCAGAGATATTTGCCTTGCGTAACATTATAGAACAGTGCACAGAGTGGCAGAGACAGATATACATCAACTTTGTTGATTTCAAGAAAGCATTTGACAGCATCCACTGGGACAGTCTCTGGGGCATATTACGAATGTATGGGATCCCACAGCACATAGTCGAAGTAATTAAGAGCTTCTACGCCAACTTCTCTTGCAGAGTAGGGAATAGTAACCACGCATTCCAGGTGAAGACAGGAGTTCGACAAGGGTGTGTGATGTCAGCGCTACTCTTCAATATTGCTATTGACTGGGTGATGTGTCAGACAACCGAAGATCAAGCAAGAGGCATACGATGGACCCTCTTCTCAACATTGGAAGATCTTGATTTTGCTGATGACATAGCTCTGGTCTCCCACACTCACAAACACATGCAGGTAAAAAAAACATCCCGTCTTAGTGACTTTGCACAACAAATTGGCTTGAAGATAAACCAGAAAAAATCTGAATTAATGACACTAAACATCCAAAATCCCTTACCAATCCAAGTGAATGGAAACGACCTACCCATAACTGTGGAGTTTATTTATCTTGGTAGTAAAGTCAGATACGATTGCGGAGCACAAAATGACATTAAGAACCGGCTAAACAAGGCTAGGAATGTTTAGCCGGTTCTTTTCACTGAATGGTTAGCACACAGCAAAAGCTTTTCACTATATCTCGCTACACGTGACAATAAACTAAACAGAAGGCTCCAAATTCATTGATGTATTAACATTTCCCTTCTTTTTCAACTCCAGCTGAATTCATGTTGATGTAGGTGAATCCATTTCTTAAGGGAAAGGACACAAAGTGCTGGAGTAACTCATCGGATCAGGCAGTGTCCTTGGAGAACATGGCCAGGTGATGTTTTGCGTCAGGAAGGCTAAAGGTTGATTTCAAAGGTGACTAACCTGGTAAACTGCTGCCTCACAGTACCAGAAACCCAAGTTCGATCCTGACCTCAGGTACTGTCTGTGTGGAGTTCTCTTGTTCACCCTGTAACCACGTGGGTTTCCTCTGGGTCCTCTGGTTTCCTCCCACATCCCAAAGATGGCGGGTTGGTGGGCTAATTGCTCCCTGTAATGTTGATGAGAATGATGAGATTTAAAAAAAATATGATTAATATAGGATTAGTGTAAACGTGTGGTGAATGGTTGACACTGATTTGATGGGGCAAAGTGGAAGTTTTTCAGTGTGTATATCTTTGTATTTACTTTATGTGCATGGGTAAAGTATCTGTCATTATGACAACTTGTCTCAAAATGCTTTTCAAGCTACGACTTTCTTTTGTCAAAGTGCAGAGTGTGATGCATGGTGGAGGGTTGGGGGGGGGGGGGGTAGGGGAGGGAGCAGGGTGGGGGAGGTGGAGATCGACTGAGAACGTTTGTCTTATGGATACATCTATATACTAAAACTCTCGTTTGTTATCTTGTTTGTGACTGAACTTCAGCCAAAACGGTACACGATAGTGTAACAATTTTAGCCCCATCTTACTCACCATTGTCACTTTAGTGATAATGCAAGTAGTTTTATTGAAATCAGTCTTATATTTTTAAACTTATTCACATTTTAACGTTTAAAAGGAGGGGAGGGGGGAGGGGAGGAGGGAGGAAGGAAGGAAGGGGGAGTGGGGGAGAATGGAGGGGGGGGTTGAGGAGAGAGGGGAGGGGGGGAGGACAGGGTGCTGTACCAATGCAGGAGAGGTTTGGGCCCAATGGGTCCACTTGGTCTAGTAGAACATAAAACAGTACAGCACAGGACCCACAATGTCTATGTCGAACATAATGCCAAGCCAGGCGAATCTGCCTGCAAACGATCCAGATTCCTCCATGCCCTCAATATCCATATGCCTATCTAAGCGCCTGTTAAATGCCACTATCATATCTGCCTCCACCGCTGCCTCTGGCAGTGTGTTCCAGGCATTCACCACTCTGTGTAAAAACAACTTGCCCCGCACATCTATATACTAAAACTATCATTTGTTATCTTGTTTGTGACTGAACTTCAGCCAAAACATGATAGCACATGATAGCACGACAATTTTAGGCCCACCTTACTCACCTTTGTCCCTTTGGTGCTAACGGAAGAAGTTTCATTGAAATCGGTGTTATATTTTTAAAGTTATTCACTTTTTAAAGTTTAAATTTGTCTCCTGGGGGGGGGAGGAAGGGAGGGGGGAGGAGGGGGATGGAATGGAGGAGGGGAAGGGGAAGGGGGAGGAGTGGAGGGGGAGGGAGTGGGTGGAGGGGAGGGAGGGGGAGGGGAGGGGGATGGAATGGGGAGGGGAAGGGGAGGAGGGGAAGGGGAGGGAATGGGTGGAGGGGGAGGGAAAGGAGGGGGGAGGTGGAGGGGAGGGGGAGGGGAGGGGAGGGGGGGAGGGGGATGGAATGGGGAGGGGAAGGGGAAGGGGGAGGAGGGGAAGGGGAGGGAGTGGGTGGAGGGGAGGGAGGGGGAGGGGAGGGGGATGGAATGGGGGAGGGGAAGAGGGAAGGGGAGGGGGAGGGAGTGGGTGGAGAGGAGGGGAGGGAGGGGGAGGGGGGAAGCGAGGGGGATGGAGGGAGGATAAGGGGGTTGAGGGGGTGGAGTGGGGGAGGGGAAGGGGAGGGGAAGGGGAGGGGAAGGGAAGGGGGAGGGAGAGGTTGGAGGGGGAGGGGAGGGAGGGGGGAGGGGGAGAGGAGGGGGAGGGGAGGGGAGAGGAAGGGGAGGGGGGGCGGAGGGGGGAAGAGAGGGTGCTGCACCAATGCAGGAGAGGTTTGGGCCCAATGGGTCCCCTTGGTCTAGTCTCCTTTAAACTTTGCACCTCCCATCTTAAAGCGATGTCCTCTTGTGTTGTTGTTGTTGTTGAATAAAGCTAATTTCCTTCCATGTTTCAGTGATGATGACTTGGGGTTAGACCTCCTAGTGATGCCCCAATAAAAGCATTACTTGTCTGAAGAAGGGTCAGGACCCAAAACACCACCTATCCCTGTTCTCCAGAGATGCTGCCTGACCCGCTGAGTTACTCCACCACTTTGCGTCTTTTTTTTGTAAAGCAGCATCTTCAGTTCCTTGTGTCTCCACCATTTGTCCTGGTGCAGCGCACTGACTGAGGCACGGTGACCTTGGTTCTGGAGTGGTTCTGCAGTCATTTGTTCTGAAGATGAGGTGCACGCCCCCAGGGGGTTTACTGGAGGGGAGAAGCATCATTGGGGCAAGAAAGATTGAAGAAAATATCAGGGCATTGATGCAGCCTGTTTGACTCCAGTCTACATCAAGATTGGTTCTGCAGAGATCCGTTGGATATCATCACAGAGACAGCTTAAGATGTAGTGGATTTGAGGAGGGCGTTCGACAATCCCTCCTGACAGAGTTGAAGGCTTTAATGAGTAGGAAGGAACTGCAGATGCTGGTTTACACCAAAGATTGACACAACACGCTGGAGTAAATCAGCGGAACAACCAGCATCTCTGGATAGAAGGAATGGCTGATGTTTTGGCTTGAGACCCTTCTTCAGATTGAGGCTTTAATGAGGTTGCTAAAGGCTGTAAACAGTAACTGATGCCTGTGCCTGAAAGTTTAGTAGTTATAACAAGGTGAAGATTATGTCTACTGTCTTCAGAGAAACAGAATTCACACAGTGATCAGAGAGCAGCTCCACAGCCACTGACAGACAATAGACAATAGGTGCAGGAGGAGGCCATTTGGCCCTTCGAGCCAGCACCGCCATTCAATGTGATCATGGCTGATCATTCTCAATCAGGAGGCAGTAGGGGGGGACCTTCGCAGCCATTCCTTGTTTAGTTCAGTTTATTATTATTGTCACATGTACAGTGAAAAGCTGTTTTGTTTCCATGCTATCCAGTCAGCGGAAAGACGATACTGTGGCGCGTCGAGAGAGGCCCGGAATAAAGGCGAGGAGCCGGGTATTTTGGGGCGTTCGGTTTATTTCTCAGTTATCAGACTGGTGGAGCGAGTCTGCCACAATACATCATTATAATCCAGCCACCCACAGTGTGCAGATACAGGATAAAGGGAATAATGTTTAGTGCAAGATAACGTCCAGTTAAGTCTGATTAAAGATAGTCCGAGGGCCTCCAATGAGGTAGATGGTAGGTCAGGACTGCTCTCTAGTTGGTGATAGGATGGTTCAGTTGCCTGATAACCGCTGGGAAGAAATTAGCCTTGAATCTGGAGGAGTGCGATTTCACACTTCTGATCCTTTTGCCCAATGGGGGAGGGGAGAAGAGGGAGTGACCGGGGTGAGACTCGTCCTCGATTCTGCTGGTGGCCTTGCCGAGGCAGCGTGAAGTGTACAGGGAGTCGTCGGTTAGCCGGATGCGGCAGGGAAACTCCCACACAGTTATCACAGTCGGGTTCAGTTCCTTGTGCGAAGATGGCCTATTTCATTTCTTGCAGAACCTAACGTACTCATGCGCTATGATTTGCCTGGATGGCATGCAAAACAAGGTCTCTCGCTGTGTCTCAGTGGATTGGACAATAACAGATCAATACCAATACCGATGTGACTGTTCCAATCACAAAATTACTTTGTTGGCTATCATTTATTTTGGGACACCCTGATGTGAGAAGTACGATTCAAGTGCAAAATGATCTTTCTCCCCTCTGTCACCTGAATTCTGCAAAAAGCACAGCAATGGGTAGAGATGCTGCCTCACAATACCAAGGATCCGGCTTTGATCGTGACCTTGGCTGCTCTCTTTCACCCCCCCCACCCTGTGTGCTCCGATTTCCTCCCACATCCCAAACAGGTTTGTGGGTTAAATGGAAAAGAAAAGAACTGCAGATGCTGGTTTATACCGAAGATCGACACAAGGTGCTGGAGTAACTCAGCGGGTCAGGCAGCATCTCTGGAGAAAAAAAGGTGGGTGAGGTTTCGGGTCGGAACCCTTCTTCAGACTGAAAGTGGAGGGGAGGGAACCGTTGGTAGGAAAAGGCCAGAACAAATCAGGGCCGGCAACAGATGACCAAGGAAGGGTGGAGCCCACAATGGCCCATTGTTGGCTGGGGAAGAGGTGATAACAAAGGATTAGGTTGTAAGTTGTCCAAGTGAAATATAAGGTACTGTTCCTCCAATTTGTATCAGGCCTCACTCTGACAGTGGAGGAGGCCCAGGATAGACATGCCTATCTAGGTGCCCCCAAAAAGCAACTACATTTAATTCCGCTGGACTACGTTACATCGGTGCCATTAAAAAAAACCATCTGCCCTATGTTCCTGTTTACTACTTATTAATAAGCAGTGATCAATGAAAGTGGTTGGTTCGATCTTTCATCCAACCTGAGGCTCAGCATAGTGTCACTTTTGTTAAATAAGGTTACGATTAATACAGAAATGGAGCACAGATACATTAGCAGAGATGGGATTTTAAAGGAGTGTGGCATATTATTGAGTTGTTGAATAGTTTCTGAATATTGTAAAAAGAGATGTTTTTTCATTTGTCACTACCTGCTGCTTCACCTTACCTTGTATTTTATGATAACTGCTTAGAGGCAACATGTCACAATTGTTTATAACGTTTCCAAATGTTCTACTCGACGTGGAGATTGGGACCGTGAATTTACCCATGTGCATACACAGCATCCTTAGGGCCAAACTTCATTGTGTTTAGTTTAGTTTAGTGTAATTTATTGTCACGTGTACTGAGGTATGGTGAAAAGCTTTTTTTTTGCATGCTAACCAGTCAACGGAAAGAATATCCATGATTACAATCAGGCCCTCCACAGTGTACAGAGACATGATAAAGGGAATAACGATGGCACGGTGGCGCAGCGGCAGAGTTGCTGCCTTACAGCGAATGCAGCGCCGGAGACTCAGGTTCGATCCTGACGACGGGCACCGTCTGTACGGAGTTTGTACGTTCTCCCCGTGACCTGTGTGGGTTTTCTCCGAGATCTTCGGTTTCCTCCCACACTCCAAAGACGTACAGGTATGTAGGTTAATTGGCTGGGCAAATGTAAAAAATTGTCCCTAGTGTGTGTAGGATAGTGTTAATGTGCAGGGATCGCTGGGCGGCACGGACCCGGTGGGCCGAAGGGCCTGTTTCCGTTTAGTGCAAGATAAAGTACAGTAAAGTCGGATTAAAGATAGTCCGAAGGTCTCCAATGAGGTAGGTGGTAGCTCAGGACTGCTCTCTAGTTGTTGGTTGGATGGTTCAGTTGCCTGATAACAGCTGGGAAGAAACTGTCTCTGAATGTCCATGTTGCACTGGAGTCCTTTTTAGAGGACCTCTTCTAAGATAGGTGTTAGAATCGTCAAATGCATCTTATTTAGAGACAAAAGGATCAGCAGATTTAATTTTATTTTTTTAGATTTAGAGATACAGCGCGGAAACAGGCCCTTCGGCCCACTGAGTCCGCGCCGCCCAGCGATCCCCGCACATTAACACTATCCTACACACACTAGGGACAATTTTTACATTTACCCAGTCAATTAACCTACATAATTGTACGTCTTTGGAGTGTGGGAGGAAACCGAAGATCTCGGAGAAAACCCACGCAGGTCGCGGGGAGAACGTACAAACTCCGTACAGAGGGCGCCCGTAGTCAGGATCGAACCTGAGTCTCCGGCGCTGCATTAGCTGTAAGGCAGCAACTCTACCGCTGTGCCACCGTGCCGCCCTATTGTTGGAGTCTTGAGCAAAACACTAAGTGCTAGAGAACTCAGCGGGTCAGGCAGTATCTGTGGAGGGAATGGCAGACGATGTCCCACCGGCTTTACATTTCACTCCTCTTCTCCCCTTATCTGACATCCTTTTGTTTCCCCTTCATCTCTAGCCTTTCTTGCTTACACAACTCATCTACTTATCAACCCGCCCACCTGTATCCACCTATCACTTGCCACGCTTTGTCCTGAACCCCCACCTCTCTTTTCCAGCTTTCCCCCTCCTACAACAATGTTTGAAGAAGGGCCGCAACCCAAAATGGCATCTGCCCATTCCGTCCACAGATGCTGCCTGACCCGCTAAGTTCGTCCAGCACTTTGTGCTTTGCCATCTTATTTACTTCATGTTTAGTTTAGTTGAGTTTAGTTTAGAGATACAGCGTGGAAACAGGCCCTTTGGCCTACCGAGATTGCACCAAACAGCGATCCCAGCACATTAACACTATCCTACACACCCTAGGGACAATTTACACTTATACCATGCCAATTAACCTACAAACCTGTAAGACTTTGGAGTGTGGGAGGAAACCGAAGATCTCGGAGAAAACCCACATGGTCACGGGGGGAACGTACAAACTCCGTACAGACAGCACCCGCGGTTGGGATCGAACCTGGGTCTCTGGTGCTGCATTCACTGTAAGGCAGCAACTCTACTGCTGAGCTACCATGCTGTCAATGTTCCATAGGTTAACTTCTAAAGACTTGGTCCATAGATTACCTTCTAAAATATTTTAATTCATTTACGATACGTGCAATTTGTCCAAAAAAATCAGAGAAAACCTGAAGGGATAATCCTGTTAAATGTGGAGGTGTTTATTTTGATTTATGACAATGTGACATTACATTTTGCATGTATCACCCAATACATATAAAGGATGGATTTGCCTTTGATTCATTGGTAAACTCTAAATGCATGGAAAAGTACAATTGTGAAACACTGCCTGCAATGCAAGGACAGATGTTTATTCTCCACCAACCCTTTGCTGGAGTAACAAGATGTAATCACTGTTTACCATTATGTAGATGTAAAAACATATATACTTCAGGTTCATGTGATATTAGGTAGGAACAAGGTAGTTAACTCAATAGAAATCTGGTGCTCACTAAGCACAAGGGACATCTGTCCTTTATGAAGATAAAGATGTTTAATGTTACAGGAAAGATTATTGCCACGATGTGTGCTATCATCAAAAGTGATTAGTTGGACTCAGCTGTTACCCACTTCTATCACGTTGTTTTCAATTGTGATGCCGCATTCAACCCACCTTGCACACACACTCCCTCTCTTCCTGCATTTTATTTTCAGCTCTGTCCATCGTAATGTGTGAGAGCATCTTAATCAATCATTGATGCAAGAGTCTGTACATATTACTCTGACTTTCTCTCTCCATGGTCATTCTCTGAATCTGCTGCCACCCATCCCTCCTCTATGGCCCATCTATGGAGATTGTCCTCATCCAGATATACTCCTACCTACCCCACCACAAAAAGCATGCCATGTTAACTTCACATGACTTCCTCAGATGTTACCTGACGCCAACATTATCTCCTTCATTTATGTGTCAATATGATGGGGTTTTTTCATAAGAGCAAGAATAAAATCTTCTTCTTTGGCGGTCCCTCAAAATCAGGGATAAATTACTTTTGGCCATAGAATCATTGTGAAATTCAGCACATAAACAGTCCCTTCAGCACCAAGCCTGACTAGATTGGCCAAGATCAAGTCAGTCCCATCAACCACCCATTTACACCAATCTCACTTTTTATTCTCAGCATGTTCTCATGAACTCCAATCAGATTCTGCCACCTACTTTCACAAGTTGGGCAATTTGCAGCAGCTAGTTAACCAAATACCTCCTTTGTTTTGGGATGTGAGAAGAAACCAGAGCACCCCGGAATAAACCCACAGGATGACTGTGGAACTCCACACAAGGCAGCACCTGAGGTCAGCATCGAACCCACAAATGTCACACTCCTCCTACCTGAGACAGGAGGTGCCTGATAGGATGAGTGGTGGGCAGTTTGCGACGTGGTGCACTCCTTCTGTTGCATATGGACCCAATGCATGGAGGTGAGGAATATCAGGAATACCGTCCTGAATCATCCTCGCTGCTTTGAGTGGTGATGGACCAGGAGTCACTCGGGATGTTATGCCAGAAAATAACTGCAGATGCTGGTACACATCGAAGGTATCACAAAATGCTGGAGTAACTCAGCGGGTCAGGCAGCATCTATGGAGAGAAGGAATGGGTGACGTTTCAGGTCGAGACCCTTCTTCAGACTGATCAGACTCGGGATGTTGAATTTCTTTAAGGGGGCTTTGAGTGTATCCTTAAATCTTTTCCCATTCATGCCTCAGTAATCTCTTCCAAAGTTAGAGGTTGGAATAGTGTCTGTTTCAGGAGACGTATCAGGCCAGCAGTCGACGAGGTTTGGCCATCGTAGCCAACTAAGTGTTTAGGCCTCACCGCTGGTGGTGTTAGGCTGGGAATGGGCACTAATATTGGAGCACACCCCTTCAGTAAAGACGGAGCATCAAGGCCACAATGGTGGTGTTTTTATAATGTATTGAAGTGTCTGCTCCAGAAAATCCACAATTCAGAAACATATCGAAGGGCAGGGATTTCTGCTGCCCGTTAGGCCTCGAGTTTGGTCACAGATCTTGACCTTCAAACATACTTTCCACAGTCTGTTGTGATATTGCTGGGACTACTTTGTGTATCCAAGAACTACTTTGTATGGCTGTGTATATAAGTGATGGGTGTGATTAGGCGGTCACTCTGGATGCAGGTGGCCACGGAATAAACAGCCTGGAGTTGAGCTCCAGCACAAGTGTACTTGTGGTCCTTCCAGAGTCACTAAAGGTACAACAGGTACCGGACCACGAAGTACAACATGGTGGCAGCGGTTTGGTGTTTCGCCTAGGGAGGGATTGAAGCATGCCCGAGCAGAAAAGGTTTAAAAAAAAATAAAAAAAGAGCCCTGAAGAGAAACAAAACGAAAGAAAAGTTTCCAGCTCGGTACGGGACGTTTGGAGTGCATCCCGACAGGGCCAGTGTGAGTTGGTATAGTTACCTGCTCAGTAGTCGGCGCCGAGTTGCCGACGTGACCCTGCAAGCTGCTGGGGGCGGTGCGTGTAGGCCCACGTCGCGCCCCAGCACCTGTGTAGGCCCGAGATTAGAAGCCTGTGACTGCTTCGCGGGGGAGAGACCGGGAGACCCGACACACACGGAGATGTGCGGTGACCGGGGAAGACCGGGAGACCCGACACCCATGAAGGTGTGCGGTGACCAGGGAAGACCGACACCCATGGAGGTGTGCGGCGACCGGTGGAGACTGGCACCCATGGAGGTGTGCGGCGACCGGGGAAGACCGGGAGACCCGACACCCACGGAGGTGTGCGGCGACCGGGGAAGACCGACACCCATGGAGGTGTGCGGCGACCGGTGGAGACTGGCACCCATGGAGGTGTGCGGCGACCGGGGAAGACCGGGAGACCCGACACCCACGGAGGTGTGCGGCGACCGGGGAAGACCGACACCCACGGAGGTGTGCGGTGACCGGGAGAGCCCTGGAGGAGACCAACACCCACGGAGGTGTGCGGCGACCGGAGGGGGTCGGCGACCGGAGGGACCGACCACCCGCGGAGGTGCGGCAGCCGGTAAGGCCGAGGCACTACTTACTTACCCAGGCGCGTCGACCGTAGAGTCGGGACGGCCCTGGGCCCGAGGCAGCTGCCGGGAGCACCTGTGGGCGGGGCCGGGGAGCACCTGTGGGCGGGGCCAGCTCGCAGCGGCAGCGCGTTCGAAAAGTTGAACGGCAGCTGCCGGGGAGCACCTGTGGGCGGGGCCAGCGCGCACTGCAGCGGAGGCGCGATCGCACCGCGATTCCAGCAGTGGGAGGCCAGCAGTGCCAGCCCAGCAGTGGGAGCCCAGCAGTGGGAGCCCAGCAGTGCCAGCCCAGCAGTGCCAGCCCTCCATGGGTGTTGGTCTTACTGGTCGCCGCACACCTCCGTGGGTGTCGGGTCTCCCGGCCAGCAGTGCCAGCCCAGCAGTGGAAGCCCAGCAGTGGGAGCCCAGCAGTGCCAACCCAGCAGTGGGAGCCCAGCAGTGCCAGCCCAGCAGTGGGAGCCAAGCAGTGCCAGCCCAGCAGTGGGAGCCCAGCAGTGGGAGCCCAGCAGTGCCAGCCCAGCAGTGAGAGCCCAGCAGTGCCAGCCCAGCAGTGGGAGCCCAGCAGTGGGAGCCCAGCAGTGCCAACCCAGCAGTGGGAGCCCAGCAGTACCAGCCCAGCAGTGGGAGCCCAGCAGTGGGAGGCCAGCAGTGGCAGGCAAATCATGGTGGTGGAGCATCTAGAGCCTACACTACGTTTGATCTACACAGCACATCTTCTTGAGGGGAAGATATGGAACAAAATGAATATTTTATGTTTAATGACCTGTGTAGTGATCTGTGTAATGAAAGCTTAATGTATTATATTTGATGCTTTTGTATAAATGTATATATCTGTGGAGTGACCACACGGAGTGAGTGACCACCCGGAGATGAGTGACCACCCGGAGTGAGTGACCGCACGGAGTGAGTGACCGCACGGAGTGAGTGACCACCCGGAGTGAGTGACCGCACGGAGTGAGTGACCGCACGGAGTGAGTGACCGCACGGAGTGAGTGACCGCACGGAGTGAGTGACCGCACGGAGTGAGTGACCGCACGGAGTGAGTGACCGCACGGAGTGAGTGACCGCACGGAGTGAGTGACCGCACGGAGTGAGTGACCGCACAGAGTGAGTGACCGCACGGAGTGAGTGACCGCACGGAGTGAGTGACCGCACGGAGTGAGTGACCGCACGGAGTGAGTGACCACCCGGCGATGAGTGAAATTCCGCAGAGGAGTGACCACCATGATGGCGAAAAAAGCAATTGTGTTTAATTGTGTTTAGTTGTGTTATTGGTTTTGTTTGCAAATAGCAATGGTGTTTTGGTTTTGTTTGTTAAATATATTTTAGCCCTCGAATGGTAAAGAAAACAATTTTATATAAGACAAGGGGGATGTTGTACTATATAAGACAAGGGGGATGTTGTGATATTGCTGGGACTACTTTGTGTATCCAAGAACTACTTTGTATGGCTGTGTATATAAGTGATGGGTGTGATTAGGCGGTCACTCTGGATGCAGGTGGCCACGGAATAAACAGCCTGGAGTTGAGCTCCAGCAATGTAACCTTTTACACAAGTGTACTTGTGGTCCTTCCAGAGTCACTAAAGGTACAACAGGTACCGGACCACGAAGTATAACACAGTTGGCCAATGGCTGAGTTGAATGTGCAGTGAATCCAGAAGGAGCATCATTTAACATCATGCATATAGTCCCTGTGACCACATGAGCTTCCACCGGATACTCCAGTTTCCTCTCACATCCCAACGACGTACAGGTTTGTAGGTTAATTGGCCGTTGTAAATTGCCCCTTAGTGTGTAGTGAGTGGGTGAAAATGTGGGATAGAACTTGTGTGAATGGATGATCGGCGTGGACTCTGTGGGCTGAAGGGCCTGTTTCCACGCTGCATCTCTAAACTAAAACAGCTTAGTTTAGTTTAGATAGACACTAAATGCTGGTGGGCAGGCAGCACCTCTGTATAGAAGGAATGGGTGACATTTACAGGCGAGACCCTTCTTCAGACTTAGTTTAGTTTATACCGAGGTACAGTGAAAGGTTTTTGTTGCATGCTAACCAGTCAGCGGAAAGACTGCACGTGATTACAATCGCGAAGCCCACAGTGTACAGATACATGATAATAGGAAGTGTAAGAAAATAACTGCAGATGCTGGTACAAATCGAAGGTATTTATTCACAAAATGCTGGAGTAACTCAGCAGGTCAGGCAGCATCTCAGCAGAGAAGGAATGGCCGACTTTTCGGGTCGAGACCCTTCTTCAGTCCCCCCCTCTAACTCTCTACCCTCTAACTCTCTACCCTCTAACTCTCCCCCCTCTAACTCTCTCCCCTCTCTATCCCCCCTCTCTCTCCCCCCGAAGAAGGGTCTCGACCCGAAACGTCGCCCATTCCTTCTCTTCTGAGATGCTGCCTGACCCGCTGAGTTACTCCAGCATTTTGTGAATAAATACCCATGATAATAGGAATAACGTTTAGTGCAAGATAATGTCCAGTAAAAATAGTCTGAGGAGGTATTCCTCAGACTATATCTTGGATGTATTCTGGCACCAGGAATCACTGCTATTCTGCCCACCTTGACTTTAGTGAGTGAACAAGAAAAGAGTGCACAAAGTTTTATGTTAAAATAAAATGGTCACTCAACTTCCCTCCTGACTACAATGGAATGTGCAGATAGAGTGATGTGGGCGGCTTTGGAGAGAAGGAATGAGTGTGGTCAACCATAGAGCTCATTGTGCATGCAACACTTATTTAATGAAGATGTGAACTGACCCTTCTGTTCAATGTCTGCAGGTGCTGAAAGGCCACTGGAAATCTGCCTCAGTAATGAACCAGAACTGATGCTGGAGTCAAGTGAGTTTTCCAACAGATGTGTTAAAAATTATCATCTGCCGAGAGCTTTAAAATTGCCTGTATCCATGCTTAGCCAAGGCACTAGACTATCCTCCAGCACTCACTACTTTAGGAACACACGTCTTAGCTCTGGACTTTCATTTACAATACATGCCCTTACAGTGAGAAGTTGTGGGAAGTCTCATTTGAGCACCAATGACATGGGTGGAGAAGGGTCTGGAAGAAGGGGCGGCACGGTGGCGCAGTGGTAGAGTTGCTGCCTTACAGCGAATGCAGCGCCGTCGACTCAGGTTCGATCCTGACTACGGGTGCTGTACTGTACAGAGTTTGTACGTTCTCCCCGTGACCTGCGTGGGTTTTCTCCGAGATCTTCGGTTTCCTCCCACACTCCAAAGACGTACAGGTTTGTAGGTTAATTGACTGGGCAAATGTTAAAAAAAATTGTCCCTAGTAGGAGCGTGTTAATGTGCGGGGATCGCTGGGCGACGCGGACCCAGTGGGCCGAAGGGCCTGTTTCTGCGCTGTATCTCTAAATTAAAAAAAATCTAAGGGTCTCGAGCTGAAACGTCATCCGTTCCTTCTGTCCAGAGATGCTGCCTGTCCCACTGAGTTACTCCAGCATTTTGTGTCTATCTTCGGATTAAACCAGCTTCTGCAGTTCCTTCCGACACAAGTGATTGATGGGGGCCTGATTGCCACATCTTTGCAGATGAGAAAGTGGTCTAATACACAGGACCAGTGTGAACGGGTGATTGATGGTTGGCATGGACTCGATGGGCCAAAGAGCCTTATTCCATGCTGCATTTCTAAAAAAAACGAGATCAATACCATGCATCCAATGCTCCAACCAAGACCGCAAGAAACTGCAGAGAATTGTGGACGAGACCCAGACCATCGCACAAACCATCCTCCCTTCCATTGACTACATTTACACTTCACGCTGCCTCGGCAAGGCCACCAGCATCATCAAGGACCAGTCTCGCCCTGGTCACTCCCTGATCTCCCCTCTCCTATCAGGGGAAATGTATGACAATGCACATCACCAGATTCAGGGACAGTTCCTTCCCAGCTGTTATCAGGCAACTGAACTATTCTATTAACAACTGGAGAGAGGTCCTGAGCATGAGTGAAGAGAAATGATGTGACCATTTGTAAAGGGAGAACGAGCGATAAACACCAGTAGATGTGTAACCAGGGACAGGGATGGGACATGGGGAGGATAGATGAGCAGTGAATGTGCAGAGAGCACGAACAAAATGGGAATTTAGGAAAGGGGAAGGCCGTAGATAGGGAATTTGGAAACGAGAGGAGGATTTTGCAAATGGGAGGGCACCACTAAAGAGGGAAGAAGGGGACTTGGGGAGAGCACCGGTAAGCAGGAAATTCATGAGGGCACCTGTTGAAGGATAATAGAGGGAGTGGGAAGAGCAAATAGATTGGGGTGAAAGCAAAAAGTAAATGGACATTTTAGAAGCATAGAAACATAGAAAATAGGTGCAGGAGAAGGCCACTTGGCCCTTCGAGCCAGCACCGCCATTCATTGTGATCATGGCTGATCATCCACAATCAGTAACCCGTGCCTGCCTTCTCACCATATCCTTTGATTCCACTAGCCCCGAGAACCCTATCTAACTCTCTTTTAAATTCATCCAGTGAATTGGCCTCCACTGCCTTCTGTGGCAGACAATTCCACAAATTCACAACTCTCTGGTAGAAAAAGTTTTTTCTCATCTCAGTTTTAAATGGTCTCCCCTTTATTCTTAGACTGTGCCCCCTGGTTCTGGACTCCCCCAACATTGGGCACATTTTTCCTGCATCTATATATACGTTTCTATAAGATCCCCTCTCATCCTTCTAAATTCCAGTGAATACAAGACCAGTCTTTCTAATCTTTCCTCATATCTTTCCTCATATGACAGTCCTGCCATCCCGGGATTTAACCTTGCGAACCTACGCTGCACTGCCTCAATAGCAAGGATGCTCTTCCTCAAATTAGGAGACAGAACTGCACACAATACTCCAGATGTGGTCTCACCAGGGCCCTGTACAACTGCAGAAGGACCTCTTTACTCCAATACTAAAATCCTGTTGTTATGAAGGCCAACATGCCATTAGGTTTTTTAGGGGAGGGCTTCATTAAAAGTGGAACTCAGGAAAGGACAATAAATGTGGATTGGGGGGTAGGAGAGATCAGTGAATGTAGGGTATGGTGGGGGGGGGGGGGGGGGGGGGGTGGGAGACAGGGCAGGTAAAACTAGAGGGCATTGTTTTAATATAAACGGGGCTACATTTAAAGGAGACGTGTAGGGCAAGTTTGTTTACATAGAGACTGGAGGGCACCTGAGACACACTGAAGTACACTGAGAAAGCATGCAAGTCGACATATTTTAGCACCATTGTAGGGACCGAGCACCAGCGAGTAACTAATTTTCAAGGGGAAGTGACAACAATGAGAGGAGGAAGAGTGTCATTAAATGCAGAATCAATGCAAGGAGATAGCGGAGAAAAATGAGAACTGTGGGATCAGAAACAAGATGCAGTGTGATTCTCTCATCTCAACATTCCCTGTTTTGAGTGTGCAGGGTCCCTTGCTTTGTATGTAGCCATTGTGCTGCGTTTGAAGCATTTTCATTAAATCTAGCTTAAGAAATGCAACATTAATCAGTAAATGATGAATTAATCGTCAAATCCTTGCCCACCAGCTGTTTCTTTTGAACAAGCCTGCTGCCATGTAGTGGCACAATCCAAACCATGATCTCAACTGGGGTGCAATCCTATAAGGAGAAATTTGACGTCCATCAGCAATTTTTGTTCACTTTGTACATTTTGAGCAAAGGATTTAAAAAAAAAAATTCAAGGTTGAGCTAGGGCAGTCTGCCAGGCTCTGATGGAAGCCTCCAATCCCAGTTGGAAATTTGGGAGTTTTCAAGTCAGGTATTTGCATGTCCTAATAGATTTTTGTGTCAGTCTGGCACATTGGAAGTTCGGGATATTGAGAATCAGCCTCTGAGCAGCATGTGTGTCGACTGCGGTTCTGTGTTTGCACACTGACCTTCCATCAGAAGGTTCGAAGCTGCAGGACTACTCCAGGGACTTCAGTAAGTAAACCGGGTTGATGTTCCAAGCGCGCGCTGACAGGCTGCACACTTCCAAGGGTGACATCTTGCAGGTGAGATGTTAAGCCCCAGGTCCTGCCCGCCTTCTCAGCTGGACATGGAATCTTTCAAAGCTTACTTGAAGCAAGGCAAGGGAATTCTCCAAGTGTCACTGGCCAATGTTTAATGCTCAGGCATCACTAAAACAAAATTGCTGTGTGAGTAGACACCACGGTGAGTGCACATCGAGGGTGCAGCTGGTGGGAGCTGATGGGAGGTAATTCCAACTCACCATCTTACCTGGACTTACCTGGACTTACCGCAGGCTCTGTGGACCGCAACTTCGGGAGCTCGCAGGTCCCTGGCTGGCGACCGGCTTTCGGGAGCTCCAGCCGTGGCAGCTTCGACCGCCCCGAATCGCGAGGCTCGATCGACCCGCCCGCAGGCCCTTCATCGCCCTGCGTCGCTCGACCGCGGCACTTTCCATCGCCCGGTGGGGGCTTAGGACCTTCATCGGCCTGCTCGGCTCGGCCCTGGGACCTTCCATCGCCCGGCGGGGGTTTCAAAAGTCGGGAGCCTCGATCGCCTCGAGGCAGCAGTTTGACTGCCTGACCGCGGGAGAAGAATGAGGAGGAGATAAGACTTTGCTTTGCCTTCCATCACAGTGAGGGTGTGCCTGAAGCAATCACTGTGATGGTTGTTTGTGTTAAACTGTAATTGTGTGTCTTGTGTTCTTTATTGTTTACTGTCAACCATTTATTGTTTACTGTCAACCATTTGCGCCGGACCCTGACGTGAGAGGACGCTGGCGCTGTTTGTTCACCGCTTCTCCGTCTGGACAAATCTGTCGTTTGTTTATTTGTTTTTGTGTTTTACTTACTCTGTAAAGCGTCTTTGAGTTTCTAGAAAAGCGCTATATGAATTAAATGTGTTATTATTATTATTATTATAATTATCGGACTCCACATTAAAAGCACAGTGGTGCAGCTGGTGGAGCTGCTGCCTCACAGCGCCAGAGACCCGGGTTCACTCCGGACCTTGGTTGCTGCCTGTGCCCCAAATTGCCCCAAGTTTGTGTAGAGAGGGGATCAGAAAGTGGGATAACATACAGCCAGTGTCAACTGGTGATCGATGGTCGGCGTGAACTCGATGGACTGAAGGGCCTTTTTCCATGGTGTATCTTTCAATCAATCAATTAATTCACTGGCGATAAGCACTTTGGAATTTCCTGATGAGCACTGCACAAAATGAAAGGCTATTCATTAAGTGCTTCTTAAACTCATTCACCATTGAGTCTTTATCACAAAATTCAATTCACCCTCGATTAAATTCTTATGTTTTTTGGTAATTTAACCAGTTTAAGAAGCATTTGGAGAGACAAGGTACATGCCTATCCTTCTTGATCACATTTGTAATGGAAGATGAAAGGTAGAAAAATGGCGATAGCAGCTCTGCTTTCCAATCTACAAAGAACATTGCCGATCAATGGCACAGAGCCAGTGACCCAGGTCTGATCCTGACCATGGGTGCTGTCAGTGTGGAGTTTGTGCGTTTTCCCCATGAACACGTGGGTTTCCTTCAATGTCCTCCTCAATTCTCTTCAGTCCTCCCACATCCTAAAGATGTAAGTTAAAGACAGGCACAAAGTGCTGGAATAACTCAATGGGTCAGGCAGTATCTTCTTCAGACTGATGGTGGGTCCCGACTCGAAATGTCACACATCCTTTTTCTCCAGAGATGCTGCCCCACTGTTATTCCAGCACTTTGTGTCTATCTTCAGTATAAACCAACATATGCAGTTCATTGTTTCTACAGGTTTGTAGGTTAATTTGCCTCTGTAAATTGTCCCAACTGTGTAGGGAGTGGATATGAAAGTGTGTGACAGCGTAGAACGAATGTGAACGGGTGGTGGGACGAAGGGCTTAACTCCATGTTGAGGGCGTGCAGCGTAGGTTCACTAGGTTAATTCCAGGAATGGCGGGACTATCACATGTTGAAAGACTGGAGCGACTAGGCTTGTATACAATGGAATTTAGAAGGATGAGAGGAGATCTTATCGAAACGTATAAGATTATTAAAGGGTTGGACACGTTAGAGGCAGGAAACATGTTCCCAATGCTGGGGGTGTCCAGAATAAGGGGCCACAGTTTAAGAATAAGGGGTAGGCCATTTAGAACTGAGATGAGGAAAAACTTTTTCAGTCAGAGAGTTGCGAATCTGTGCAATTCTCTGCCTCAGAAGGCAGTGGAGGCCAATTCTCTGAATGCATTCAAGAGAGCTGGATAGAGCTCTTAAGGATAGCGGAGTCAGGGGGTATGGGGAGAAGGCAGGAACGGGGTACTGATTGAGAATGATCAGCCATGATCACATTGAATGGCGGTGCTGGCTCGAAGGGCCGAATGGCCTCCTCCTGCACCTATTGTCTATTGTCTATTGTCTATAACTTGAAACTAAACAAAAGATCATATTGACCTCAACAGATCACGGTAATTTAAAAGCAAAAAGCAGCAGATGCTGGAAATGTGAACAGAAAAAGGTTGAAACACTTTGCTGTTCTGATGGTCTCTGTGGAGACAGGAAACACAGTTGCAGTTTCAGGTTGATGTCCTTTAATGAGGAAATCCTGAATATTTAGTGTTTATTCTGGCTGATCGCAGTGTGGGCCCTGCTCTACCGTGCTGTAGGCAGAGGTAGGTGGCTGAACCCCTCCTGCCTTCACTGGATAAACCAGCACCATTGTCCCAGCCAGAGGTTGGACCCCTAGATGGAGCCAAGCAACGGGAGACCTCATCATGCTGATATCTCATGGATGCATCAAAAAAATAATTTGTTTTAATTTAGCACACCATCCCACTTCTTGCTGTTGACGCATTTACTGCATGGACCATCAGTGATAGTTTTGTTGTAATTTGTTGCTATATGATATTTAGACTACTTTGAATACTATTGCAGCAATTTTTTGATTGACAAAAGGTACATATTTCTGAGAAAAAAATTGAAAATCGAAATGGCTGGGGCTAACTCATGGGTGGGTAAATTGGTACATGGAATGCCATGGCAGAAAGAGATGCATTATTTTGTATAATGTAAAACTAACTTGTAATTCAAAGGCACGCATTCCCAAAGAGGCAATGGCGTGATAGCAAACATTTTGTAAATGGGAAGTTTGTAAATTGAGGAATACCTGCACCCAGCTCCTAAGCACTTGCTTGTTACTCAGTGCTTGTGGTTGCCCAGGTAACTCCTCATGCTGTTTGTCATGAACAATGTGCTGTGGAATTGATGACAAAGCTTTAAGTGGGGGAACAGTCTGAGCCAGGTAACAGGGAGATATAATGTGTACGAAGGAACTGCAGATGCTGGTTTAAATCAAAGACAGCCACACAAAATGCTGGAGTAACTCAGCAAGACAGGCAGCATCTCTGGAGAGAAGGAATGGGTGGCGTTTCGGGTCAAGACCCTTCTTCAGACTGAGGTGAGGTACATAGATAAGGAAGTGTATAGATAAGGATGTGTAAGGTGTGAAAACAGGACAAAGGGGATGTAGATCAAGGTAAATGTAGAAATGTAGAATTCAACAGGGAGATATAGACAGGCCAGAACAATCCCCGCCTGCCAAACCGCACTGGAGATACAACGGCTGGAATAGCCCAGCTCCCCTGTTTTGTAACCTGTCAAAGCTTGAAATACTATATATATTTCTGAATGTAACTGATATTCAGAATCATTGATAAAATATTAACAATGAAATAATATTAAAAATATATTGTAAATCTGCCCACAAAAATCAATGAAGACACTTCAAAATATAAACATTAAAATAAATCACAAATAATTAAGAGAAAGGAGCTTAGCTTATTTGCTTTTGTTATCTAACTATCTGATGGCTGTCACTGAAATCATTTCATCAACACAGTTCATGCATCAGGTCTGCCCTGTGCGTGATCAATGAGCAGAGTCTCCATGGTTAGTGCAGGTGAGAACTCAGCCAATACGTTTGAAATTGTTTCACATGTCTGGGAATCCTCAAACCCTTTGGTACGTTTAATTTAGTTTAGTTTAGTTTAGTTTAGTTTAGTTTAGTTTAGTTTAGTTTAGTTTAGAGATACAGCCCGGATCCAGGCCCTTTGGCCCACCAGGTCCGTACCGACCAGCGATCCCCACACATTAATATTATCCTACACACAACTAGGGACAATTTACAATTATACCATGCCAATTAATCTACAAAATTGTACGCCTTTGGGAGGAAAACGAAGATCTCGGAGCAAACCCACGCGGTCACGGGGAGAACGTACAAACTCCGTACAGACAGCATCCGTAGTCGGGATTAAACCCGGGTCTCCGGTGTTGCAAGCGCTGTAAGGCAGCAACTCTACCGCTGCGCCACCAGAAATATGTACGCTGAGAAATCCTCAGTTTAGCTTAGTTTACTGACATGTGTACCGAGGTACAGTGAAAAGCTTTTGTCGTGTGCTAACCAGTCAGCGGAAAGACTATACATGATTACAATCGGGCAATTTACAGTATAGAGATACTGTACATGATAAGGGAATAACCTTTAGTGCAAAGGTAAAGCCAGTAATGTCCGATGAAAGATAGTCCTGACATTACTGCGAAAAGCTGCTTTTATCACCTTAAGCCTAGCCCCTCATGTTTGACATTTCCACTTTGGGAGAAAGATTCTGACTGTCTATCCTATCTAGTCCTCTCATAAATGTAGATGCTTTTGTTAGGTGTCCCCTCAGCCTCTAACATTCCAGGGAAAATAATCCAAGTTTGCTCAATCTCGCCTTCTCGGTAATACTGTCTAATCCAGGCAGCATTCTGGTCAACCTTTTTTGCACCATCTCCCAGGACTCTGCTTCCTTCTTGTAATGGGATGACTGGAACTGAGACAAGGCTCTGTTGAAGGGTTTAACCTGTACCCTGTATCTGGCTTCACGTGGGGGGGGGGGGGGGGGGGCAGGGGGCAGTTGCACTCTTAATTACAGCTCAGAAAGGAACAAACACAAAGAACATCTCATCGAGCAGTGATGAATTTCTCAAACAAATCCGTTTATTCAAGGCCTTAACAGGATGCATGGAACACACTCTGAGAACCCAAAGTGTTTCAAAATTCGCAGCATCCACAGCATTTTTACAATCCCACGACAATGGTTACCTGTGAAGCAATTTACCATTGATCAACGTTTGACCTTTGGTTCCTTGTCAATGGAAAACAATTCCTCCATTTACCTAACAAATGGATACTAATCCTACACCCAGTTCACCAATGATCAATGTTTAGCCTCCTGTTTCCTGCCAGTAGGAAAAGATTCCTCCATTTAAATAACAAATGAGTTCAATAAAGGACACCTCGATTTCCGGCTCCGTATGGAATTTCCACCTGATAAATCTATCACCTTTCCTCTGCATCCTCTGCATTTTTTTCCAGAGTGTTTTCCCAGTGCATAAACTCTTGGGTTAAACATATTACAAACTACTCAAGATAGACACAAAGTGCTGGAGTAACTCAGTGGGTCAGGCAGCAAGGAACCCTTCTTCAGACTGAAGGTATGAAAGAAGGGAACTGGAGGTAAGAAAAGGCCAGCACAAAGCAGTGGCAGCAACAGATGACCTAGGAAGGGTGGAGCCCATCATGGTCCATTGTTGGCTGGCGAAAAGGCGATAACGATGCGATACAAAGATACAAACAGTGGAACTAGTAGGATGTCTAGGGTGTGGGAGGGGGGGAATGCAAGGTTTACTTGAAATCATAGAAATCAACGTTCACACCGATGGGTTGTTTACTGCCCAAGCAAAATATCAGGTGCTGTTCCTCCAATCTGCATTTGGCCTCACTCTGACAGTGGAGGAGGCTGAGGATGGAAAGGTCAGTATGGGAATGGGAAGGGGATTTTGGCAACTGGAAGACCACATAGGCCAAGGCTGACTGAACATAGGTGTTCAGCGAAACGATCGCCGAGGCAGCACTTGTTCTCGCTGACATATAGGAACTCACACCTAGACCAATAGATACAGCAGATAAGGTTTGAGGAGGTGCAAGTGAACCACTGCTTTACCTAAAAGGACTGTTGGGATCTTTGGATGGAGTCGAGGGAGGAGGTGTAGGGACAGGCGTTGTATCTCCTGCGGCTGCAGGCAGGGGAAAGTACCTAGGGAGGGGCTGGTTTGGGTGGGAAGAGGTGAGTGAGGCGGAGAGTTGCAGAGGGAACGGTCTCTGCAGAAAGTAGAAAGGGGTGGAGATGGAAAGATGTAACTTGTGGTGAGATCCCGCTGGAGGTGGCAAACATATTGGAGGATGTGTTGTATGCGACGGCTGATGGGGTAAAAGGTGAGGACTAGGGGGACTGTCCCTGTTATGACCGGGGGAGAGGGAGCAAGAGCAAACTACTCATCTTTCTTATAATGTGCAAAATTTCCTACATCAACAACGTTCTATAAAGCTGCAACGTGTTGCCTTGACACCTTCACTTAATATTCTCTGTTTAACTGACTAAAAATCTTCAAAAGCAACTAGTAACTACATAATCAGGAAGCCACAGCAATAAAGGGCAAATATTTATTTAAACAAAAATAATCCTCAGTTTTTGACTGAACCTTGGTAATCAAATCAAAGGGATTAAAGCAGTTAAAAATCTGTCAGATTCACCAGTTGCCTTTCACTTGTTAAATATTCATTGGTGATTGACTGTTTGGGATTTGAATCTTGACATTTCATAATTATGTATAAATCCTGTAAACTGGTTTGATCACTCAAATGTGAGACTGAATACTTAGTTTGACTGGTGTGTGGCTGTTTAAACAATGTAAAGATTAATTACAGGTTAATTGAAAGTCGGAATTTTGTTTGAAAGCATCCTTAAGGGCCTGTCCCACTTTAGGCGATTTTAAGGCGACTGCCGGCAACTGTCAAAGTCGTAGCAGATCGCCAAACTTTTCTTTTACCCGACGACAATGACCACGACAATGCCGAGTCAGGTCGAGATTACACCGTCTTCGGAAACATCGCGAAGTTCCCACGCTGTCAATGCTTCTCCGGCGTCCTCATTTTCGCTGAAATCACTGACAAGTCGGTAAGTACTTGAGAGTTTTGAACTATAACACCTTGTATGGGTTACTTAAAAACCAAGCTTCACTGTAACAAGGCATAAACTGGATTTACTTCCAGTTTACAAATAGCTGTATTAAAAATTTTTTTTAAAAAAGTGGTTAAGTGGATTTTTGTGAAAAGTGTGTGGGCATTTTTTGAAAATGTGCGGGAGATGCATATCTGGTTGCTGGGTTGCATATCTGGGTTGGGAGCCCACTTTAAATGTAATGGCTGATGGCCATAAACATCGTGAAATTCCCATGCTTACCTGACCGTCAAACTGTCGCCTCCAATCTACCTGTCAAATGTCCTGATGGTAAATAAATTGGTTAAAAACAAGCATTTTATGGTATTTTGAAATGACTTTACTTATTTTAATATAATGTGCTTCTAAATGCATCTAAGAGAACCTAGCAAACCTGGGGACAGCATGCGACAGCGCCCGCAATAAGCAACGATACCTGGCGACAAGCCAGCTGTCGCCGAGAAATTTCACTCCGGATGATTTCTCAGCGACACGCCGAGATCCACTACGATTCTTGGAAGACTCCTCACGATCATGCCCCCGACACCCTAGCGAACTGTCGGCAACAGCCTACTCACCAGCAGTTGCCTTAACATCGCCTAAAGTGGGACAGGCCCTTTAGTCTTCAAATAACACATGCAATCTTGACATACCCTTCAATCATAAATGAACAAAAGTGTGTAAAAGGATGTCGTCATATATTACCGTTGGGTGTATAACTGGACCTAGTGGATCTCTGACCTGTAGAAACATAACAATGGTCTCTCCGTTCTCCAACCCTCCCTCTAACACCATCACCTCTACCCCATTGCAGATATTGGACACTGTCTCTGGATCTGATGTGCTACAATGCTGAGAATTGAGAATTGCTGCGAATTATGGTCGCAGCCCAGACCATCACACAAAGCAACCTCAGTCGAAAGAAAAGTCTCGACCCGAAACGCCACCCATCAGTCTGAAAAAGGGTCTCGATCGACCTGAAACGTCACCCATTCCTTCCTTCCAGAGATACTGCCTGAGTTACTCCAGCATTTTGTCTCTACCTTCGGTTTAAACCAGCATCTACAGTTCCTTCCTACACACTCCCTGCTATTGATTTAATTTATATCTCACGCTGCCTCGGCAAGGCCAGCAGCATAATTAAGGTCGAGTCTCGCATCCTGGCCACTCCCTCTTCTCCCCTTTCACATCAGGCAAAAGGTATAGAAGTGTGGAAACGCACACCTGCAGATTCAGGGACATTTTCTATCCTGCTGTTATCAAACAACTGAACCATCCTACCACAACCAGAGAACAGTGCTGAACAACTATCTACCTCTTTGATGACCCTCGGACTATCCTTGATCGGACTTTGCTGGCTTTACCTTGCACTAAACGTTATCCCCTTATCAAGTATCTATGGAATGGAAATGGCTCGATTGTAATCATGCATTGTCTTTCTGCCTACTGGATAGCACGCAACTAAAGTGTTTCACTGTACCTCGGTACACGTGACAATAAACTAAACACGTGAACGGAACTGAACTGAACTGTCTCTTCCCCTTTGCTCTACCTATTGTACTTGAATTTGGCTTGATTTTATTGATGTATAGTATTATCTCATTTGATTGGATAGCATGCAAAACGAAGCTTTTCATTGTACCTCAGTATACCTGACAATAATCAACCCATGATAGACACAAATTCTGAAGTAACGCAGCGGGTCAGACAGCATCTCCGGAGAAAAGGAAGAGGTAATGTTTTGGGTCGAGACGCTTCTTTCTAAAACAACATGGTTGGTAAAAAAGGAGATTGATAACTGAATTAAAATAATTACATAAAACTACAAACACGTTGTGATACCAGAAGTACAGTTTCATTGCAGGGCACAAACTTTGTGGATAAGCTGTCAAAGATAAACTTGAGTGAACCGAAGAAGAAAAATGTGAATTTTTCTTGCTGGTCAACTTCCAATCTCTTCATTGAAGCATTGGAATAAATCACGTTTATCTGAAAAGGTGCCTGATGCTAGTAAATCTTAAGAAATATAAAGCAAGAGAGGTGATCAATACCCGGCAAATTGGTTGCTGCTTGTGTTGGGAGAAGAATAAGTCAAAGCGGCAGGTTTTTTGATTGATTGAATGAAAGGTGCAGCATGGAAACAGGCCCTTCGGCCCTCTGAGTCCATGTTGGCCATCGATCACCTGTTCACACTCATTTCATGTTATCCCATTATTCCACTCACTCCCTTCACACTAGATAATGTAAGAAAATAACTGCAGATGCTGGTACAAATCGAAGGTATTTATTTATCATATCATATCATATATATACAGCCGGAAACAGGCCTTTTCGGCCCTCCAAGTCCGTGCCGCCCAGTGATCCCCATACATTAACACTATCCTACACCCACTAGGGACAATTTTTACATTTACCCAGCCAATTAACCTACATACCTGTACGTCTTTGGAGTGTGGGAGGAAACCGAAGATCTCGGAGAAAACCCACGCAGGTCACGGGGAGAACGTACAAACTCCTTACAGTGCAGCACCCGTAGTCAGGATCGAACCTGAGTCTCCGGCGCTGCATTCGCTGTAAAGCAGCAACTCTACCGCTGCGCTACCGTGCCGCCCTATTTATTTCACAAAATGCTGGAGTAACTCAGCAGGTCAGGCAGCATCTCAGGAGAGAAGGAATGGATGTGATTTACAGAGGCCAATTAACCTGAAAACCCACACGTCTTTGGGATATGGGAGGAAACTGGAGCACCCGGAGGAAACCCACTCGGTCACAGGGAGAACTGCAAGGTCAGGATCAAACCCGGGTCTCTGGTGCTGAGAGGCAGCAGTTGTGCCACTGTTTTTTTGGGATATTGTTCGTAAGAACAACAAGGTTTGTGCTGCCATGACAAAATACACTGAAGATCGTTCCTTCATCATGTGCTTCATGTGACATATAGGGGAAGTAATGATGGCTTATCTGTGCTCCATTCCAAAAGACTGATTTGTTCTGAAGGATCCAGTCACTTTCTATCTTTCATTCTAACAATTCTATTGTACAAAGTGTGCTTTCCATTTTTCATTCCAACAAATCTACGTACAAATTTCATGTACAAAGTGTTTGAAGCATGTAAACATCTACTTTTATTTTAAATGCAATTCCTTGATGTGTAAAAGGCTGAATTACATGCTTTTTATCATTAAGGGGAGCACAGAGCAAAGAGACATATTGCATGGAAACAGGACCTTTGGCCCATTGAGTCTACACTAACAATGGACAACCTTTTACACCGACCCTATATTAGAACACAGAATATAGAGCATGGAACTGTACTGCATGGTAACAGGACCTCTGGCCCACTGAGTCCACACCAGTCACAAGCACTTATTTACACTCCTCCTATGCATAGAATATACAATGCAAACCTTTGTGTAAAATCATGAGAGGAATAGATCGGGTAGATGCACAGAGTCTCTTGCCCAGAGTAGGGGAATCGAGGACCAGAGGACATAGGTTCAAGGTGAAGGGGAAAAGATTTAATAGGAATTTGAGGGGTAGCTTTTTCACACAAAGGGTGGTGGGTGTATGGAACAAGCTGCCAGAGGAGGTAGTTAAGGCTGGGCCTATCCCAACATTTAAGAAACAGTTAGACAGGTGCATGGAAAGGACAGGTTTGGGGGATATAGACTAAACATAGGCAGGTAAGACTAGTGTAGCTGGGACATGTTGGCCTGTGTGGGAAAGTTGGGCCGAAGGGCCTGTTTCCACATTGTAGCACTTTTCTCGATAGTCAGCTAAATTCAAGAAGCCTCAGAGTGAGGCCATACACAAATTGGAGGGATAATACCTCATATTCCGCTTGGGCAGCTTACGCCCCAGCGGGCATGAATATTGATTTCTCCAATTTCAAGTAGCCCTTGCATTCCCCCTCTCTCCATCCCTCCCCCACCCTAGTCGTCCTGCTCGTTTCACTGTTTGTATACACCTTCGTTATCACCTCCTGCACAGCCAACAATGGACCTTTGTGGGCTCCTTAGAGCCGGCTCTGATTTGTTCTGTACCTTTTCATACCAGCAGTATCCCTCTCTCCTGACTCTCAGTTTGAAGAAGGGCCTCGACCCCAAACATCACCTATTCCTTTCTTCCAGAGATGCTGGGTTACTCTAGCATTATGTGTCCATCTTCTCTTAAACTAAACTAAGATTCTGCCTGACCTGTTGAGTTCCTCCAGCACTTTAACTTTATTGAATTACTTACAATGGGAGCACTCCTTAATTGACAAAATACCTTTGAATATTCCAACATGTGTGGATGGTTGGTTGAGGTAAAACCCAAAATATAGTTATTTTATCACACCATAGACAGACCCTGAATGTACAAATACCCTGAATATTAACTGAGAACAAATAAATCTTTAACTATTCCCTAAGTGGCAGTAATATGTCTTTAACCAGGAGTTAAATGGCAGGAATCTCTCGTTAACTGTGAGCTAAGTGACAGGGAGGATACTTAATCTCTTCCCTGATCTCCACCCTGGGAGATTCAATGTGGGACGATTAGCATAAACATTTACCTGTTATTTTGCTTGGTGTAATTTATAATGGTGCCTAAACCAGATTGTCCCACACCCAATGGGGGTTTAACTGTTTTTGAAATATCAATAAATGTTCCAATGTTCAATCAAATATGTTTTACAAGTATCAACAGTGGAGATTGGATTTGCCAGTTTCCGAATTATAACTCTCAAGTGATCTCCCACTGTGAACCAGGCATTGCAGTTGCAGTAGACAATTGTGTCTCTTTGATTACTGCTTCTAAATTACATGGGAACAGTCTTTTTGAAGACTAGCTCTCATTTGCGTTAATTGCCACTATTGTGGACATGGAATTTTGTCAATGGAACTGATGCTCTACAAAGCTGAGATTTACATTCTGCACTCTGTATCTTCCCCATTGCTTACTGATTGTACTTGAGTTTGGCTTGATTGTATGTAAACTCACTCAGCACAGAAAAAGTCCCCTTGGCCCGACTCATCCATGTCCACCAAGATGCCCCATTTAAAGTAGTCCCATTTTTCAATGTTTGGCCCAAATCCCTCTAAACCGTTGCAATTCGGGTCCTCAGAGGGTCCCAACCCGAATTGCACAGGGATATGGACCAAAAGACATAGAAACGTCACCTGTCCATGTTCTCTGGAGATGCTGCCTGACCTGCTGAGACACTCCAACACTTTGTGTCCTTTTGTGTATTAACCAACATCTGTAGAAACAAGGGTTTCTACATGGATAGGACAGGTTTAGAGGGATATGGGCCAAACACAGGCAGGTGGGACAAGTGCAGATGGCGCATGTTGGTCGGTGTGGACACGTTGGGCTGAAGGGCCTGTTTCCACGCTGTATGACTCTATGGCTATGAATAGTTGTCCTCAGTATCTTGCAATGGAGCTCATTTGGTCCATCCTGAAACGTCACCCATTCTTTTGAGATGCTGCCTGACCCGCTGAGTTACTCCAGCTTTTAGTGTCTATCTTTGGTTTAAACCGGCATCTGCAGTTCCTCCCTACACATGCTGAGTTACTCCAGCATTTTAGATTTAGATTTAGAGATACAGCGCGGAAACAGGCCCCTTGGCCCACCGGGTCCGCGCCGCCCAGTGATCCCCGCACATTAACACTATCCTACACACACTAGGGAAGGAGAGGGGTTACCGCAGCACTTTGTATCCTTTTGTGTAAACCAGCATCTGCAGTTCCTTGTGTCTTCATTTTGTCATTTCAGCAAACATTTGTAATGAGGAAGAAAAATTCCTAGTGTTCCGATTTCCTCCCTAATCCCCAAAATACATGTGGGTTGTCAGATTAATTGGCTACAGTAATGTGTAGGTGATTGGTAGAAACTGGGAGAAATTGATGAGGGTGTGGGAGAATACAATTTTGATAGGTTAAGACCTGTGTGAAAAGAGGTGTTTAATGGTCAGTGTGGACTCAATGGGCCGAAGGGCCTGTTTCCCTGTCGTATCTCTCTTTGACTCAGAACCAGAAGGAGCCCAGGAAGTTCCAAGGAGAATGTGTAAACTTTGTGAACAAGGTCAAGATCAAATCCAGGTCCCTGGATCTGTATGGCAACAACAGTAACTACAGTAGATACAAGGAACTGTAGATGCTGGTTTACAAAAAAAAGAGGCAAAGTGCTGGAGTAACTCAATGTGTCAGGCAGCATCTCAGAAAAACATGGTGACATTTCTGGTCAGAACCCTTATTTAGACAGATTTAGATTTAGATTTAGCGATACAGCGCAGAAACAGGCCCTTCGGCCCACCGGGTCCGCTATGCCCAGCGATCCCCGCACATTAACACTATCCTACACACACTAGGGACAATTTTTACATTTACCCAGCCACTTAACCTACATACCTGTACGTCTTTGGAGTGTGGGAGGAAACCGAAGATCTCGGAGAAAACCCACGCAGGTCACGGGGAGAACGTACAAACTCCGTACAGACGGCGCCCGTAGTCAGGATCGAACCTGAGTCTCCGGCGCTGAATTCGCTGTAAGGCAGCAACTCTACTGCTGCGCCACCGTGCCTCCGTGTCTATTTGTGTCTATCTTATGTTCAGATAATGTTTCTGAGCGGTGGCCGGAATATATTAACATTGATATTTTCAGTTTGGTGACCTGTGATGACAAGTTTGTGACAGGCACCGCACAAACTGCCCGCTGCTTCGCCGACTGCTGGAGTAACCTGGAATATCCAGTCCCCAGAGCAGCTGGCAGCTGTGAGTACATTCGCAAAATGAAGACACAGTCTAACCATCCTGCAATGATCGCAGGTTCCTGACGGCAGAACCTCCGAAGGTGGAGATGTTGATTGCTGTCATTGCTAATGGCTCTTTTGCATCCGATGACAATGAGCCTGGCTGTGCAATTGAACCGACGGAGCACATTAAGAGATCACAAAGTGACAAGAGGCAGACAACTCTAAGCTGATCGACTGGCCGGGGGGGCAAGTCTTCCTGCAATGCTCCTGGACAAGCTGGAGATAACATTACATCTAACTATCTCCTCAATTCCCTCTTGAACTTATTAGTGATTGTCACATATTTATAGCGAAGGATCATAAATCTTTTCACCTTCAAATGATAAATTGGATAATTGCTTTAAATATCAGCGCTGGTTTTTCCTTTTGACACTCTGCTCGAGAGGATTTTAAAGTCCTACAGTAAATCTTAAGTGAAGATTAAGATAGGTTGTAGCTGCTCCAGGAATACAAACTGCCTGCACAGTTGAGTTGTGAAGGTGACTGATATGTTAAGTCGGTGATGCCTAAAGTACATAAAACAACCCACTGCCCCTTCCTCTGCCCCATCACATATCAGGAAACACAAAAGTCAGAAGGCTCCTATTGCAAGAAAAGAGGAGGCCGACTTTGATATGAAGCCTTTCAAGAATCTACAGCAAGTACTGCCTCCACAAGCTAGCGAATATCATCGAAGGGCCACACCACCCTGGACACACGCTCTCCCCATCAGGAAGGACATGCAGGAGCCTGAGGATTGTTACTTCCAGATGCATGATTGGCTTAACATAGAAAATAGGTGCAGCAGGAGGCCATTTGGCCCTTCGAACCATTTGGCTTCCTCAATTAAGTTCTTGGCAATAAAGGTCGGCACAGTGGTGCAGATGGTGGAGCTGTTGCCTCACAGCACCAGAGACTCGGGTTCAAGCCTCACCTCGGGTGGTGTGTGTGTGTGTGTAGTTTGTACGTCCTCCCTGTCCTGTGTGGGTTTCCTCCGGGTGCTCTGTCTTCATCCCAAAGACACGCAGGTTTGCAGGTTAATTGGCCTCTGTAAATTACGTCTCGTGTGTAGGGCGTGGATGAGAAAGTGGGATAACATCAAGTCAAGTCAAGTTTATTTGTCACATACACATACAAGATGTGCAGTGAAATGAAAGGTCACACACAGTCCAGCGATAGAGCAATAAAAATAGACACACAATCACAACCAACACAAAACAAAAAACAAAAAAAGAAACATCCATCACAGTGAGTCTCCTCCAGTCACCTCCTCACTGTGATGGAAGGCCAGAATGTCTTTTCTCTTCCCCTGCTAGAGCTAGTGCGTACGGATGATCGATGGTTGGCGTGGACGCGGTGGGCTGAAGGGCTTGTTTCTATGCTGTACCTTTTAGAACTGAGATGAGGAAAAACTTTTTCAGTCAGAAAGTTGTGAATCTGTGGAATTCTCTGCCACAGAAGGCAGTGGAGGCCAATTCTCTGAATGCATTCAAGAGAGAGCTGGATACACTAAACACTGGAATTTAGAAGGATGAGAGGAGATCTTATCGAAATGTATAAGATTATTAAGGGGTTGGACACGTTAGAGGCAGGAAACATGTTCCCAATGTTGGGGGAGTCCAGAACAAGGGGCCACAGTTTAAGAATAAGGGGTAGGCCATTTAGAATGGAGATGAGGAAACACTTTTTCAGTCAGAGAGTTGTGAATCTGTGGAATTCTCTGCCTCAGAGGGCAGTGGAGGCCAATTCTCTGAATGCATTCAAGAGAGAGCTGGATAGAGCTCTTAAGGATAGTCAGGGGGTATGGGGAGAAGGCAGGAACGGGGTACTGATTGAGAATGATCAGCCATGATCACATTGAATGGTGGTGCTGGCTCGAAGGGCCGAATGGCCTCCTCCTGCACCTATTGTCTATTGTCTATAATCGAAACCCTCTGATACCTAAACCACAACCCTACCTCAGGTGTCTGCCACAAAGGAGTTAGCACTACCATGTACTTTTGCACTGTCACCATCTCATTTACTTAGAATAATATAATTTATGTTTTTTTTTTGTTACTGCACCCAAAGTGCCTGTAAAATGTTACAAGTACGAATTTCATCATTCCAGTTCAACTCTGGTGCGTGTGGCAACTAAACTCTCTTGAATCTCGTGTGTGGGAAAGTGGTGAGAAGACAGAAATATGCCTCATGGATATAAGGTTGCCTTGGATAAATTGGTAACTTCCCAAGTTTCAGTAGTATGGTTTGCTGTTGTTGCATTGGGCTCCAGTAAAAGGCCACAGCTTACGGAATCCGTCGATAAGCAACTGTGACTTTCAGCTTGTGTACGATTCGTGGTCTGAAGCTGGGCATCAGTGCACAGCACTGACAACGCATCTGAAATCTTTACACAGGGATCACATGCTGGCGGGAACAAGCTGATAGAATCCTGCGCGCCACTATTGGGTCAGCAGCAGCACAAATCAAGGCAACAGAGCCATGTAAAATAGCCATCTGCCTTTTACACTTAGAGATTGATTTTCATGCATTTTAGACAATAGACAATAGACAATAGGTGCAGGAGGAGGCCATTCGGCCCTTCGATACAGTGTGTCCCAGTTCATCAGGCTTCATGGGGGGCAGCATCATGGGGCTAGGACGCCCTGCACTTACAATCACTGGCTGAGACTGAAGTTGCCATTGGAAAGGGCTCGCTCCACAATCTGACTCTGACCCTAATGATTGCAATGGGGAACGTCAGTTTTAAACAGAACTTAGTCTGATCAGCCAGAGGGATCTTCAGTAAGCTCATTGCAAGTGCTGTGGAAACCTGTTTAAACCTTCGGCTTCACTCCTCGTACTAACATAAGCATGTGAGGCGCTAGGGAGGCAGGGAGCCATTGGCAATTAGTTACTCCTCAAATAAAATCCCACAAATTATTCACACTTTCCACTCAACTTCTCTCTGTGGAATTTTAACCAGAGCCCTTTCACTCACTGGGAATTGGTGGAAAGTATATGTGTTAGATACATCTGTTAGATACATCCGCTGGATATGTCTGTTAAATTAAATATAAGTGAAATTATCCAGACCAACCTGGGATTGATGAAGAAGCAGGGAACTGCAGACTTGCTGGTCTTCAAAACAACAACACAAAGTGCTGATGCAACACTGGTCAGGCAGCATCTCTAGAGAACATGGACAGGTGAAGTTTTGGGTCGGGACCTATCTTCAGACCTTCATCTCTAGCTTTGTGCAATGGGATTGATGATAATGGTTACGAGGCAGGTAAAGAAGGAAGTAACATGACTTTATTTGGCTCCATCTCCACATCACATCAGTAGACTTGATGGGCCGAATGGCCTAATTCTGCTCCTATTACTTGTGACCTTATGAACACACCCTTTGGCCCATAATGACCATGTCGAACCTTCAGACAAATTATACTCATTCCTGGACAATTCTTCAACCGTCAAACAGTTGGGAGAAATCCAGGTATTGATAAAGTCAAGACGATGAATCTCTGTTATTGATTGGACTTTATCCTCCTGTCACCTT
Organism: Rhinoraja longicauda; assembly: GCF_053455715.1. Taxonomy (NCBI): domain Eukaryota; kingdom Metazoa; phylum Chordata; class Chondrichthyes; order Rajiformes; family Arhynchobatidae; genus Rhinoraja; species Rhinoraja longicauda. The sequence goes on from NC_135979.1 coordinate 26,619,629, forward strand.
GTTCTGTGACCTCTGAGGTTATTGGTTTGAAAGATACCGAGTGGAAACAGGGTCTTTGGTTGACCGAGTCCATGCCGAACATCGATCGCCCGTTCACACTAGTTCTTCGTTATCTCACTTTCTCACTGCTGGGGGCCAATTAATCCACAAAGCCGCTCTTCTTTGGGATGTGGGAGGAAAGTGGAGCACCCGGAGGAAAGCCATGGGTTCACAGGGAGAACGTGCAAACTCCATCCACACCACACATGAGGTCAAGATCAAATCCGGGCCTCGGGCGCTGTGAGGCAGCGGCTCAGCCAGCTGTACCATCACGTCATCGTGCAACACGAATGGAAGGAGAAATCAAATGATCTCCGAGGAATTTCTGGCTCTGACGAAAAAATTTTGACCTCATTTCAACCATGCTGAAACTCAGGAGGAAAATCACTGCAACGTTAATATTTCTGAAAACCTCTTAACATGGAACACTACAGCCTGGAACAGTGAAAGGCTTGGATAGAGTGGAGAACAGTGAAAGGGCTTAGATAAAGTGTTTAGTTTAGTTTAGAGATACAGCGCGGAAACAGGCCCTTCGGCCCACCGAGTCCACGTCGACCAGCGATCCCCGCACATTAACACTATCCTACACACACTAGGGACAATTTTTACATTTACTAAGCCAATTAACTTACAAACCAGTACTTCTTTGGAGTGTGGGAGGAAACCGAAGATCTCGGAGAAAACCCACGCAGGTCACGGGGAGAACGTACAAACTCCGTACAGACAGCGCCCGTAGTCGGGATCGAACCTGGGTCTCCGGCGCCGTATTCGCTGTAAGGCAGCAACTCAACCACTGCGCCACCGTGCCGCCCGTTGGATGTGGAAAGGATGTTTTCACTAGTGGGAGAATCTAGGACAAGAGGTCATAGCTTCAGAATTAAAGGACGTTCCTTTAGGAAGATGAGAAGGAATTTTTTTTAGTCAGAGGGTGGCGAATCTATGGAATTCTTTGCCACAGAAGGCTGTGGTGGCCAAGTCAATTGATATTTTTAAGGCAGAGATAGATAGACTATTGATTAGTACGGGTGTCAGATGTTATGGGGAGCAGGCAGGAAAATGGAGTTGAGAGGGAGAGATAGATCAGCCATGATTGAATGGTGGAGTAGACTTGATGGGCCGAATGGCTTAATTCTGCTCCTATTACTTGTGACCTTATGAACAGACCCTTTGGCCCACAATGTCCATGTCGAACTTTCAGTCAAATGAAACTCATCTCCTCAGCTGGTGTTTATTCACAAAATGCTGGAGTAACTCAGCAGGTCAGGCAGCATCTCGGGAGAGAAGGAATGGGTGACGTTTCGGGTCGAGACCCTTCTTCAGACTGATGTCAGGGGGGCGGGACAAAGGAAGGATATTTAGATTTTAGATTTTTAGATTTAGAGATACAGCGCGGAAACAGGCCCTTCGGCCCACCGAGTCCGCGCCGCCCAGCGATCCCCACACATTAACACTATCCTACACACACAAGGGACAATTTTTACATTTTTACATTTGCCCAGTCAATTAACATATATACCTGTCTTTGGAGTGTGGGAGGAAATCGAAGATCTCGGAGAAAACCCACGCAGGTCACGGGGAGAACGTAGTCAGGATCGAACCAGTCTCCAGCGCTGCATTCGCTGTAAGGCAGCAACTCTACCGCTATATATAGGTGGAGACAGGAAGATAGAGGGAGATCTGGGTAGGAGGAGGGGAAGGGAGGGACAGAGGAACTATCTAAAGTTGGAGAAGTCGATGTTCATGCCGCTGGGCTGCAAACTGCCCAGGCGAAATATGAGGTGCTGTTCCTCCAATTTCCGGTGGGCCTCACTATGGCACTGGAGGAGGCCCATGACAGAAAGGTCAGACTGGGAATGGGAGGGGGAGTTCAAGTGCTCGGCCACCGGGAGATCAGATTGGTCAATTGGTGTGATCCATATCCTCATGTGATCCATATCCCTCCATTCCCTGTATATCTCTGCCTATTTAAATGTTTCTTAAACACTACTGTCATATTTGTCTCCACCACCACCCCTGGCTGTGAGTTCCAGGCACCCACCACGCTCCACCTAAAAAACTTGCTGCGCTCATCTCCTTTGAATTTCCCCCTTCTCATCTTAAAGCTCTGCCTTCTAATCTCTGACATTTCCACCCTGGAAAATCAGCAGGTGGATGACACAAAATGCTGGAGTAACTCAGCAGGTCAGGCAGCATCTCAGGAGAGAAGGAATGGGTGATGTTTCGGGTCGAGACCCTTCTTCCATTCCTTCTCTCCTGAGATGCTGCCTGACCCGCTGAGTTACTCCAGCATTGTGTGTCTACCTTCGATTTGAACCAGCATCTGCAGTTATTTTCCCACACAGCAGGAGGATTGTTCCCTTTGCCAATCTTCCCTGCCTCATTACATTTCCGATTATCAGCAGAGGTGTGAGACCTTGCTCCCAGTCACAGAGTCCTAATCCTGATCAGTGCCCATTTCTTATCTGCTGTTTTTGATGTGTTGCTGCAGCATTTTCTCGAATAAGGAAGAATGGAATCGGCTGATGGAAAAGCAAACAGGGACACCAATCAACAGCTTTGGACGTGACGGAACGATCTGAACTTCGTGAACCCTGCAGTGGGAGGCCCGTCAAAAACCATCAGGATGGAAACTCATTCACTGTGCTGAAGCTCAGTGTGGTAAACAAACCCAGGGCCTGTCTGTCATGGGCCTCCTCCAGTGCCATAGTAAGGCCCACCAGAAATTGGAGGAACAGCACCTCATATTGCAGCCCAGTGGTATGAACATCGACTTCTCCAACTTTAGATAGTTCCTCAGTCCCTCTCTTCCCCTCCTCCTTCCCAGATCTCCCTCTATCTTCCTGTCTCTACCTATATCCTTCCTTTGTCCCGCCCCCCTGACATCAGTCTGAAGAAGGGTCTCGACCCGAAACGTCACCCATTCCTTCTCTCCTGAGATGCTGCCTGACCTGCTGAGTTATTCCAGCATTTTGTGAATAAATACCTTCGATTTGTACCAGCATCTGCAGTTATTTTCTTATATTATATAAACCCAGGGCTAGGGTTCATATGGCTTTAGCAAAACACAAAGTAACTCAACGGGTCAGCCTGCACGCGTGGACTGAATGGACAGGCAACATTCCGGATTGGGACCCTCCTTCAGGCTGAATGGATGAATTTAAATAGTTTTGCAATCTGCTTGGTGCTTGGGCAGCTTACAACCCAGAGGTATGAATATTAATTTATCTAATTTCAACTAACCCTTGCATTTCCAGTCTTCCCAACCCTTTCCCACCCTGGTAGTCCTGCAATTTTTACCATTCGTATCCCATCGTTATGACCTCCTCCACAGCCAACACTGGATCATTGTGGGCTCTTTGACCATCGGTGCCGGCTCTGATCCGTTCTGTACCTTTTCATACCTTTAGTTTCCCTCTCCCCTGACTCTCAGTCTGAAGAAGGGTCTTGACCAGAAACGCCACCTATTCCCTTTCTCCAGAGATGCTGCTTGACCCGCTGAGTAACTCCAGCATTCTGGGTCTATCTTAGGTGCTAATTGAAATATTATTTTGACATTTGGTTTACTTTGAGCATTGGATGTGGCTTTCTTGAGACCCTGAAGGGGTGGAGATCGACTGAAACAGTACCCTAGGATAATCGGCCACAGCATAGAGAAACTGATAGTGGTTGAAGGGATGAGTGGTTATCTAGACTGACATGGGATTGATGAATCTGGTTACGAGGCAGGGAAAGAAGGAAATAATATAACTTTGCACCTTCTAAGCTGTCTTAAAGTGTAGTTGTGTGGAAAAGCAGCACTTAGGTTTTGTAAAGCTACAGTGAAAGAACATCAGTGAGTTCAATGACAAAATAATCACGTTTGGTTCAGGAATCAATGTTATTCGCGATAGACACAAAATGCTGGAGTAACTCAGCGGGACAGGCAGCATCTCTGGAGAGAAGGAATGGGTGACGTTTCGGGTCGAGACCCTTCTTGATGTCGGGACAACTTCATCGTTGCATCGACCTTTGCATTGACTTGAGAGAACTGAAGATAGACACAAAATGCTGGAGTAACTCAGCGGGACAGGCAGCATCTCTGGAGAGAAGGGATGGGTGACGTTTCGGGTCGAGACCCTTCTTCAGTCCGACTGGAGGACTGACTGGAGCTTTAGGACATGGTCACATCCAGAGGACAGAACAACTACACTGCAGGTCTCCTAGCTTGTGGCATTAACCTCCAATACCTGCTGAAACCTCCAGAGTGAGTTGTGGTTCAAAGTATTCAAGCAAGGTGAGAAACAACTCTCTGAAAGCAGAATGGAGGAGATCTTAAACTGTAACAGAGCACAGGTGCGATTCTCAGCAGTCCTGGCACCTTCCTGCTCCACCATTTTATTTGTCTGCCATATACTTTAGTTTAGTCTAGAGATACAGTGCGGAAACAGGCCCTTCGGCCCACCGTCCGCACAATCCCTGCACATTAACACTACCCTACACACACTAGGGACAATTTTACATTTCACATGTATATCAAGCCAATTAACTGATATGTCTTTGAAGTGTGGGAGGAAACCGAGGATCTCAGAGAAACCCCTCGCTGGTCACAGGGAGAGCGTACAAACTCTGTACAGACAGCACCCGTAGTCAGGGTTGTACCGGGGTCTCTGGCGCTGTAAGGCAGCAACTCTACCGCTGCACCACTGAGCCACCCTCTCTTTTTCCAACGTCCTGCCTCTTCCTGTGAACTTCAACAATTTAACGCTAAAGAAGCAAACCTGAGGCAATTTAGGTGTCCTGCACAGCTTCGAACTTAACAATTTCAGAGCATTACTCATGGCCATGGAGTCATACGATTCTTACTTGCAGCAGCACGAAAGGTCTGTGAAAATAATACTCAATAGATAATATAATAAACAAACAAAATAACAAGTGTAATAAATAAAACAATGGAATGTAGCGTATAAAAACACAACCAAGCTGAAAGCCCCTGGTGCAGTTTGTAGTTTGGAGTTTAGTTGGAGTCCGTAGTGTTCCATAGCCTGGTGGTTGTTGAGAAGAAGCTGTTCCTGGTCTTGGATGTTACACATCACCCTCTGGCCCCTTGCATTATCCACCAGCTCCGATCACTGACTCTGTTACATCTGAAACATGTTTGGGTTTTGGTGAAAAGTAATTGGCACAAGGCATTAACTATTTCTCTCTCCACGGGTATTGCATTTTACAGATCACAGGACTGTTGTGCATTGGTTTCCAAACCTACATTCATTAAGATGTATCTTGCTGAGAATTTGCTTTGGTGCCCGTAATGAATGAGTGTGCAGGTGGGGTTGATTCAGGTCACGGTGCCCAGAAGGGAAAAGCTCCCTGCCATATTTCCCCATTATTAATATCATTATTAATACCAGTTTCTCGTATTGTTCTGCAGATTATGTGTATAAATTTGGTTGGGCTTTTCAGGGAATACATCCTTATTGTGCAAATCAATCATCTGAATCTTCAATACATGCAGTATTAAATTCATCACATGGCACAGTTTCATAAATATTGATCAGCACACTATCAACCGAAGTAACAGTTACACCCAACAATCCGCACATAAGTAGGCAATATAACAGCACTGCTGATAGACCTGCTGCCCCACAGAGCCAGAGGCACAAGTTCAATCCTGACCTCGGGTACTGTCCGTGTGGAGTTTGCACATTCTCCCTGTGATCTCGTGGGTTTCCTCCAGGTGCTCTGGTTTCCTCCCACATCCCGGAGACGCGAGTTTACAGGTTAATTGGCCTCTGTAATTTGTCCCTTGGGTAAGTTAAGGAGAGGTGTGTAGGGAGAGGGTGAGAAAAGTGGGATGACATAGAGCTTTTGGCACTTTGGCCTTCATCAGTCAGAGTATTGTGTATAGAAGTTGGGAGGTCATGTTGCAATTGTATAAGACGTTGGTGAGACCGCATTTAGAATATTGTGTTCAGTTCTGAGCACCATGTTATAGGAAAGATATTGTCAAGCTTGAAAGGGTTCAGAAAAGATTTACGAGGATGTTGCCAGGACTAGAGGGTGTGAGCTATAGGGAGTGGTTGAGTAGGCTGGGTCTCTATTCCATGGAGCGTAGGAGGATGAGAGGAGATCTTATAGAGGTATACAAAATCATGAGAGGAATAGATCGGGTAGATGCAGAGTCTTTTACCCAGAGTAGTGGAATCGAGGGCCAGAGGACATAGGTTCAAGGTGAAGGTGAAAAGATTTAATAGGAATCTGAGGGGTAACGTTTTCACACAGAGGGTGGTGGGTGTATGGAACAAGCTGCCAGAGGAGGTAATTGAGGCTGGGACTATCCCATCATTTAAGAAACAGTTGGACAGGTACATGGATAGGACAGGTTTGGAGGGTTATGGACCAAGCACAGGCAGGTGTGGGCGAGTGGGTCCAAAGGGCCTGTTTCCACACTGTATCACTCTGACCCCATGACTCTATAACTGGTGTGGATGGATGATCGATGGTTGGCATGGATTCAACGGGCTGAAGGCCCTGTTTCAATGCTATACCTCCAGAATAAACAAAACTGCAAAGCTAATATACACACACTAAATCACATGCTCTTGACAAAATTGTTAGAACAAGGTGCACTTGTTCACATTAAGGTTTCACATATCGTGAAATGTGTGAAATGGGAAGCCAGAAGGAGGGATATAGGAAGCAGATGGGGGAAATGGGGGTGGGATAGTGGGAGAACTGGGTATGCATCAGGGTTGGAGGAAGGATGGGGCATAGGAAAGAGAGGGAAGATAACAAAGGGAGGAGTATTGCCTAAAATCGGGCATCGGGCAGACGATACAAGGCCTTCTACGCCCGCACCTCCAGACTCAGGAACAGCTTCATCCCTAGGGCCATAGATGCCATGAACCGGTCCTGCTGAGCCGGATGGCCACAACGCACAGTGAACCGGCACAGATCTACTTGCACTTTATTCTGTTTTAAAACTGTTCCAATGTGTTTCATTGGGCTGTTTAAATTAATACTGATTAGCTAATTAATTTATTGCATCATATGGGAGGCGCGTTCCCAATCTCGCTGTACCCCTGTACAATGACAATAAAGATATATTGTATTGTATTGTAAATTCATAATGGATAATGTTGTGAATTTTGTTTTAGTCCAGAGGTGATGTGCCCTAGGAAGAGCATTCATTAGAACGTGCTGACTGTTTATCCTCATCAAAGTAAAGTGTTTCTTGCATTCCATCATTCATTCTGACTGCGTCTTCTTCCATCTCACTTCCAATCCTGCTAACACGCGCTACACGTGGTGCTGGAGGAATTCAGTGGGTCGGCCAGCGTCTGTGGACTCAGCGGACAAACGACGTTTCTGCGCACCCCACCTCAGACTGATTGTCGTAGGGGGGAGAAAGCTGGAAAAGAGAAATGGGAGCAGGGCAAAGGCTGGCAAGTGAAGGCTGGATTGGCAAATGGGTGGAGTAAATGACGAAGGAGTCAACAGGATGTCCATGATTCTTGATGTGCTACTCCTTCTGTGATTGGGAGATTCAACCTCCCATCGTACCGTACCTTCGATAAGTTGCAGCCTCTCCCTCTCCTCCAGAGCAAACCGCAGTAGGTATCCCACCTTTTGGCCGATATAGTGTACGGAGTTCAGAGATATAGTGCTGAAAGAGGCCCTTTGGCCCACCGGGTCCGTGCCAACCAGCGATCCCTGCACTATCCTACACACACTAGGGACAATTTTTACATTTACCAAACCAATTAACATGCGCACCTGTACGTCATTGGAGTGTGGGAGAAAATCGAAGATCTCGGAGAAAACCCACGCAGGTCACGGGGAGAACGTACAAACTCCGTACAGACAGCACCAGCACAGGCAGCAACTCTACCGCTCCACCACCGTGCAGCCCGGAGTTCTTGTATCTGTGCCATTGAGAAGAGCAACTTGGAGCATCCAGGTAACTTTTATTATGGCAGCCAACTCTCTGAGGAGATTGAGTTGGTACATACAGCTAACAATGTGAAAAGCTTCTGAAGGCAATATTGACCCCAACAATTTAAAGTGAAAAAAGGAGTCTGAAGAAAGCTCTTGATCTGAAACCTCACTTATCCATATCTTTTTTTTGGATAAGAATCCAGCATCTGCAATTCTTCGTGCCTCCATTTTGCTCTTCCACTGTGAAACCATTTAAAGTGGTATGCCCTCTTTGAAGAAGTGAAGTTCTCCTATTTTCCCAAGCGGGTGTTCTGTGAGACCCTCTCTCACTGCTCCCCCTCAATGGTTCCAGCTACTCTCCTGCTCTTTGCCATGTTTTGATCCAAATTGTTACAGAAGCCAATTAACCTACAAACCCGCATGTCTTCGGGATGTGGGGTAAAACCGGAGCACCCGGAGAAAACCCAAGGAGAACGTGCAAACTCCGTCTCGACAGCACTCATAGTCAGATTTGAATCTGTGTCTCTAACGCTATAAAGCAGCAACTCTACCGCTGTGCCACTGTGCCGTCCTTTCAGTGCCAGGCTCCAGTGCCAGTGCCAGGCTCTTCAATGGGATCCTATTAGACAATAGACAATAGACAATAGACAATAGACAATAGGTGCAGGAGTAGGCCATTCAGCCCTTCGAGCCAGCACTGCCATTCAATGCGATCATGGCTGATCACTATCAATCAGTACCCCGTTCCTGCCTTCTCCCCATACCCCCTCACTCCGCTATCCTTAAGAGCTCTATCCAGCTCTCTCTTGAAAGCATCCAACGAACTGGCCTCCACTGCCTTCTGAGGCAGAGAATTCCACACCTTCACCACCCTCTGACTGAAAAAGTTCTTCCTCATCTCCGTTCTAAATGGCCTACCCCTTATTCTCAAACTGTGGCCCCTTGTTCTGGACTCCCCCAACATTGGGAACATGTTATCTGCCTCTAATGTTTCCAATCCCCTAATTATCTTATATGTTTCAATAAGATCCCCCCTCATCCTTCTAAATTCCAGTGTATACAAGCCCAATCGCTCCAGCCTTTCAACATACGACAGTCCCGCCATTCCGGGAATTAATCTAGTGAACCTACGCTGCACGCCCTCCATAGCAAGAATATCCTTCCTCAAATTTGGAGACCAAAACTGCACACAGTACTCCAGGTGCGGTCTCACCAGGGCCCGGTACAACTGTAGAAGGACCTCTTTGCTCCTATACTCAACTCCTCTTGTTACGAAGGCCAACATTCCATTGGCTTTCTTCACTGCCTGCTGAACCTGCATGCTTCCTTTCATTGACTGATGCACTAGGACACCCAGATCTCGTTGAACTCCCCCTCCTCCTAACTTGACACCATTCAGATAATAATCTGCCTTTCTATTCTTACTTCCAAAGTGAATAACCTCACACTTATCTACATTAAACTGCATCTGCCATGTATCCGCCCACTCACACAACCTGTCCAGGTCACCCTGCAGCCTTATTGCATCTTCCTCACAATTCACACTACCCCCCAACTTAGTATCATCTGCAAATTTGCTAATGGTACTTTTAATCCCTTCGTCTAAGTCATTAATGTATATCGTAAATAGCTGGGGTCCCAGCACCGAACCTTGCGGTACCCCACTGGTCACTGCCTGCCATTCCGAAAGGGACCCATTTATCCCCACTCTTTGCTTTCTGTCTGTTAACCAATTTTCTATCCATGTCAGTACCCTACCCCCAATACCATGTGCCCTAATTTTGCCCACTAATCTCCTATGTGGGACCTTGTCGAAGGCTTTCTGAAAGTCGAGGTACACCACATCCACTGACTCTCCCTTGTCAATTTTCCTAGTTACATCCTCAAAAAATTCCAGTAGATTTGTCAAGCATGATTTCCCCTTCGTAAATCCATGCTGACTCGGAACGATCCCGTTACTGCTATCCAAATGCTCAGCAATTTCGTCTTTTATAATTGACTCCAGCATTTTCCCCACCACTGATGTCAGACTAACTGGTCTATAATTACCCGTTTTCTCTTTCCCTCCTTTCTTAAAAAGTGGGATAACATTTGCTATTCTCCAATCCACAGGAACTGATCCTGAATCTATAGAACATTGAAAAATGATCTCCAATGCTTCCACTATTTCTAGAGCCACCTCCTTAAGTACTCTGGGATGCAGACCATCAGGCCCTGGGGATTTATCAGCCTTCAGTCCCATCAGTCTACCCAAAACCATTTCCTGCCTAATGTGGATTTCCTTCAGTTCCTCCATCACCCTAGGTTCTCCAGCCCCTAGAACATTTGGGAGATTGTGTGTATCTTCCTCAGTGAAGACAGATCCAAAGTAACGGTTTAACTCGTCTGCCATTTCTTTGTTCCCCATAATAAATTCCCCTGCTTCTGTCTTCAAGGGACCCACATTTGCCGTGACTATTTTTTTCCTCTTCACGTACCTAAAAAAACTTTTGCTATCCTCCTTTATATTATTGGCTAGTTTACCCTCGTACCTCATCTTTTCTCCTCGTATTGCCTTTTTAGTTAACTTTTGTTGCTCTTTAAAAGAGTCCCAATCCTCTGTCTTCCCACTCTTCTTTGCTATGTTATACTTCCTCTCCTTAATTTTTATGCTGTCCCTGACTTCCCTTGTCAGCCACAGGTGTCTCTTACTCCCCTTAGAGTTTTTCCACCTCTTTGGAATAAATTGATCCTGCAACCTCTGCATTATTCCCAGGAATACCTGCCATTGCTGTTCTACCGTCTTCCCTGCTAGGGCCTCCTTCCAATCAATTTTGGCCAGCTCCCGCCTCATGCCTCTGTAATCCCCTTTGCTATACTGTAATACCGACACTTCCGATTTTCCCTTCTGCCTTTCCATTTGCAGAGTAAAACTTATCATGTTGTGATCACTGCCTCCTAATGGCTCTTTTACCTCTAGTCCCCTTATCAGATCAGGATCATTACACAACACTAAATCCAGAATTGCCTTCTCCCTGGTAGGCTCCAGTACAAGCTGTTCTAAGAATCCATCTCGAAGGCACTCTACAAACTCTCTTTCCTGGGGTCCATTTCCAACCTGATTTTCGCAGTCTATCTGCATGTTGAAATCTCCCATAACCACCGTTGATTAGGATGTTGATCATCGTATCTTTTGTGGGGTTTGAAACTGCATCTTACATTCCAGTGTACATTGTTTTGCTTTAAAGCCAATACATCTAGAAGGGCTGTCTAGAAGTCGTCTTTATTCGTTCATCTTTTAGGGGGATCCGTGTGATAATTTGCTGCCATCTTGCAAGGCAAGATATTCTTTAGCTTTAGAGATGCAGCATGGAAACAGACCCTTCAGCCCCCTCAAGTCCACCTGCCCATCTATCACCTTGTTCACACTAATTTTATGCTATCCCATTTTCTCATCCACTCCTATACACCAGGTAGAAACAAGGAACTGCAGAAGATAGTTTACGAAAAAAAAGTGCTGGAATTACTCCGCCATTACTTCCTTCTTTCCCTGCCTCGTAACTATATTCATCAATCCCATGTCATTCTATATCAAAGATAGACATAAACTGCTGGAGTAACACAGCGGGTCAGGCAGCATCACTGGAGAAAATGGATGGGCGATGTTTCTGATTGGGACCCTTCTTCATCCAAGTTCTCCAGGGATGCTGCTGGACCCGTTGAATTATTCCAGTACTCTGTGTCTTTTGTTTCCTCTACACTAGGGGCAATTTACAGAGACCAATTAACCCATAAAGCTGCAAGTCGTTGGGATTTGGGAGGGAACCAGAGCACCTGGAGGAAACCCATGCAGTCACAGTGAGAGCGTGAAAGCTCCACACAGAGAACACCCGTGGTCAGAATTGAACCCTGGGGCTCTAGCACTGTGAGGACACAGCTCCACCAGCTGTGGCACTCTGCTGCCTTTGAAGAAACCTTGAGGAGTTAAACAATAGAGATCGCCAGACCTGGCTGCTCGTTTCCAGTCTTGTGTCGTATCTCTGCGTTGGTGAGCAAAGGGACCGTCGGTGAGCAAAGAGGACCATCGGAGAGTGAGGAAGACTGCCGAGAACGAAGGGGGATTTGGCAATTGGGGGGTGGGGGGGGAGGATGATGAGGGGTGGGGGGAGGGGGGGGGGGTGGGGTGGATAGGATTATTCGGTGAACTTTTGTAACTTTGTCGGCACCAATACTTGTGTACTGTCTGGGTGAGGGCAGCTGTATGATTTGACAGGGTTGTAAGCAGCATAGAGCACTTCACTGCACCTAGGAACATGTGACAATAAAGTATCATTGAATTGAATGATGGATTCATTGAATTGAAGTTTACCAACTCCCCAAACTGAGCTCGACAGACAAAGAGCAGTTCCTGTACTGTCTACCGGCTCAGAATTACTCCATTTTAACTTCTCATTAATTTCCCATTAATTAATTAACTTTAAACATATTTCTAATTAGCATTTTTATTTCATTTTGAATGCAGGTCTTTTAAAGTACAGAAGGAATATTTTAATTGGGATTTGATTTGAATCGTTCCACTGTGGTTAATCAGCTGGCATTTGATTTAAATTAGCACTTGTGACTAGATCCTGTCAGAGGGAGGTGATTAAACTGGCCTCACACTTCACTAATTCCATTGTATTTTTACATTCAGTTTCCACGTTGGAGTCTGATGACTTTAGTAATTGAATATCCTATTGATTCTTTTGACAATTAGCATAATATTCCGAGGCACTGTTATTTTAACAGTGGCACACTTTTGTGCTAAATGTTTGCTTTGCCTCGTCAGCTGTAGGAATTGGCAGTTATGACGAGATTTTCCTACCATTTCGTGTAATTTTAAGAAGTTAGAGCTGAAATAGAAGTTGCCTTGCCTTCTCCAATTGAAACTGAAACTTAGTGGATGTGGAGAGGATGTTTCCACTAGTGGGGGAGTCTAGGACCAGAGGCCACAGCCTCAGAATAAATGGACGTGCCTTCAGAAAGATGAGCAGGAACTTATTTAGTCAGAGGGTGGTGAATCTGTGGAAGTCTTTGCCACAGACGGCTGTGGAGGCCAAGTCGATGGATATGTTTAAGGCAGAGATAGATAGATTCTCGATTAGTACAGGTGTCAGGGGTTCTGGGGAGAAGGCAACATGATGAGGTTGATAGGGAAAGATAGATCAGCCATGATTGAATGGCGGAGTAGACTTGATGGGCCGAATGGCCTAATTATGCTCCTCTCACTATGTAACTTAAGCATAAGGAAAGATATGTTATTCAGGAATCAATTACTTAAAACTAGGACCCAACACAAAGTGGTGGTGGAACTCAGCAAATCAGGCGGCATCTGTGGAGCAAATGGACAGGTCACATATTGCGTTGGGTGAGGAAGGAGGGTCTGAAGAAGGATCCTGACTAGAAGCGTCCATTCCCTCCACAGATGCTGCCTGACCCAGTTAGTTTAGTTTAGTTTAGTGGCAGCGTGGAAACAGGCCCTTCGGCTACCGAGTCTGTTCCGACCAGCAATCACCTGTACCCTAGTTCTATCCAACAATTTTCAGAAGCCGATTGATCTACAAACCTGCACGTCTTTGGGAAGTGGGAGGAAACCAAAGCGCACGGAGAAAGCCCACTCGGACACACGGAAACCGTACAAACTCCGTACAGATAGCACACGTAGTCAGGATCGAACCTGGGTCGCTGATGATGTGAGGCAACAAATCCCCCGCTGTGACACTGTCCCTCCGGCATTTTGCGTTTTGCTCATGGTTCCAGCATCTGCAATTCCTTGTGTCTCCACTTAGAACTAGGAATATATAAGTGTTATAAACCCACGTTGGGATGCAGTGGAACATACTGTTTCAATGCCTGTGAATGGGAGTTCCATTTCAATCTCATAGATGGTTTACTGGTTTAAATTGCTCCTGAATAAATCAGGTGATAAAATAATTAGAAAATATTACATTGGCATTAAGATAAATGAATCTCAAATCTTTTACACCACAGGGTGGATTTCCAAATGCATGCCTTGAATTGTAGGAGAGGCACAAAATGTGTCTTAGCATTCCCATTAATTTCAGTGATCTATGATCATTTTGTACAGAACTGAAAGTAAGAAAGTTGTTTGCTTTTTGTTGTTGAAATGGTAGATGTAAACTAGTTCATGAGGGCGGTAAGATCAAATTTACTTTGTCAAGCGGCAACCTAGTGTTTATTCAGTGCCTTTACTCATTGTTTATTTGTACATTAAAACAGGAAATCCATTTTGTTTCCGACTATGGGTCTTGCCATGCACGATTCAATTGTTGCAGCCGACAAAAGGGAGTCGAAGCAATTGTTTAGTGAAGAACTTTGAGGATGTCAAGTTCTTTTTTGCTATTTGATAATGAACAAAACACACAGAGCTCGGTGAACTCAGCGGGTCAGGCAACTCCACACACACAGCACCGGAGGTCATAAGGTCATAAGGAATAGGCCGTTCAGCCCATCAAGTCTACTCTGCCATTCAATCATGGCTGATCTATCCCTCCCTCCTAACCCCATTCTCCTGCCTTCTCCCCATAACCACTGACACCTGTACTAATCAAGAATCTATCTATCTCTGCCTTAAAAATATCCACTGACGGCCTCCACAGCCTCTGTGGCAAAGAATTCCACAGATTCACCACCTTCTGACTAAATAAATCTATTCACATCTCCTTCCTAAAAGAACGTCCTTTAATTCTGAAGGATGGGATTGGTCGGGATTGAGCCCGGGTCGCTGGAGCTGTGAGGCAGCTGCTCTACTGGATACACTAGCGTGTTGTCCCTGATCCTTTATATGAAACAGTTCCCTAGGAAGCATTATTATCAGCAGCACAGGCAATGGTGTGTACACTGGCATTGGCTGACTGTCCAATGCTTCAGTGTGACATTTACATTTACATTTACTCTCTGTGTAAAAGGTTTCCCTGCATTAGCCTTAAATGCTTAATAATTCACAATACACCATTTCTGCCTCTTCCCGCTGAAGGCCACTTTACCGTAGCGCTGGTTCGTGAGTTCGTTCCTCCTCTTCGTACACACGCCATCACTTTAATTACGGGTTGGAAGGAACCGCAGATGCTGGTTTAAACCAAAGATAGACATTAAAAAGCTGGAGTAACTCAGCGGGACAGGCAGCATCTCTGGGAGAGAAGGAATGGGTGACCTTTCGGGTCTAGACGACTGAAGAAGGGTCTCGACCAGAAACGAAGCCCATTCCTTCTCTCCAGAGATGCTGCCTGTCCTGCTGAGTTACTCCAGCATTTTGTGTCCATCATCAGCACTTGAATTACTCCAGCGTGACGTTGGATTTGAATTTCTCGAGGTCCTTCCTTGCTTTGGACTTCACGCCACAGTGCCTGGGTGACCTGCCCTGTAGATGGTTGAACGAGTGTGGTGATCGGCCCAGCTGATGTGTGTGCTGGTCTCCATCTCTGACGGGCTCCATTGAGTCAGTGGGGATCAGACATCATTCCAGCCCTATCTGTCAGTCCGCAGCCACCAATGATTCTGAAGTTCAGTTTCTGCTCCCTGGGGCGACATTTTCCTTTAAAATAACACCTGTGAATCAAGTCATTACAAACTATTTTGTGACAATAAACTAAACACTGGAATTTAGAAGGATGAGAGGAGATCTTATCGAAACGTATAAGATTATTAAGGGGTTGGACACGTTAGAGGCAGGAAACATGTTCCCAATGTTGGGGGAGTCCAGAACAAGGGGCCACAGTTTAAGAATAAGGGGTAGGCCATTTAGAACGGAGATGAGGAAACACTTTTTCAGTCAGAGAGTTGTGAATCTGTGGAATTCTCTGCCTCAGAGGGCAGTGGAGGCCAATTCTCTGAATGCATTCAAGAGAGAGCTGGATAGAGCTCTTAAGGATAGCGGAGTCAGGGGGTATGGGGAGAAGGCAGGAACGGGGAACTGATTGAGAATGATCAGCCATGATCACATTGAATGGCGGTGCTGGCTCGAAGGGCCGAATGGCCTCCTCCTGCACCTATTGTCTATTGTCTATTGTCTATAAATCGATTTTTCTGGCCAGCAAGAGCTGGCGGATAGTCTCTCTGGCTGAGCTGTGATGTTCTGTGTCTGGAACTGCACTGAATCCAGTGGTGGCAGGATGACAGTGGCACAGCTGATGGGACCACAGCCTCACAGCACCAGAGACCCGGCTTCCATCCGGACGTCTGGCGCCGTGTGTGTGTGGACTTAGCACATTTTCCCTGTGACCGTGTGGGTTTGTACCGGATGTTCTGGCCTCTTCTCACATCCCTAAGATGTCCAGGTTTCCAGGTCAATTCCTCCCCTGTAAATTGCCCCCAGTGTGCCGGGAGTTGATGAGAAAGTGGAATGGCGTCGAACTAGTGTGAGCAGGTGATCGATCGTGAGCATGGACCTGGTGAGCTGAATGTCCTGTTTCCACGCAATATCTCTTTATAAACCATGAAACATAGAACATAGAGCAATATAGCACTAGGCCCTTCGGCCCACAATGTCTATGCTGAACATAATGTCAAGAAAAGCAAACATCGTCTACCTGCACATGATCCATATGACCATTCCCTGCAGTGGGGGGGGGGGGGGGGGGGGGGGGCGCTGTGAGGAGGGGGAGGGGGGAGTGAACAAATGGAGGACCCGGTGTGGGGGGGGGGGGGCGCTGTGAGGAGGGGGGGGGTGAACAAAAGGAGGACCCGGTGTGGGGGGATCTGCTGGGAGAGAAGGGGAGGGGGAGGAGAACAAAGGAGGACATGGCTGGGATACTTTGTAACTCTGTCAGAGCCCTCTATGTTGTAACTATTCGCATACCTCTGGTATGCAAAACAAAGAATCCCACTGAGACTTGCTACATGTCACAATAAAGTATCTATTCATTCATTCATTCATCCACATGCTTATCTAATAGCTTCTTAAACGCCCCTACCATATTTGCAATGACACATTGAATGGCGGTGCTGGCTCGAAGGGCCGAATGGCCTACTCCTGCACCTATTGTCTATTGTCTATTGACATAGACTGAAATGAGCTGAAAGCCATATCTGTAAAGAATAATATAGAAAAAAAAATAGATTTCATTCGTCTAAACACTTTTTGGGCTTGTTCTCACCATTAGCCACCATTTTTCCACTTGCTCTGCACGCCAGATGGTCACATCGGGGCTTCAGTCGTACATTTTACGAAGTTCTCACTCGCTTTGTGGAGGTCATTTTTGGCTTCACTCCTCGAAAAGGAGGAAGAGCAATCGGCAGTGTGCCTGATACCCTGTTAGAATGAACCACAGAGACAACGCATCCTTGCATAAATTGTGCCGATTATCAGTGCACGTGAATGAACTAAGTTGTGAAATGCACCAAAGAAGTTATCGCAACTGGGGTGCTGTGAAAGCAGCATGAAATTATCATCAAAGCAGATACTCCTGTAAACATGTCCGTGCAATATTCTTATGGTGCCCATTTAGAATCATAAAACGATGTAGAATGGGAACGGACCCATTGGCCCATTGGGACTATACTGACCATCAACCACCAATTTACACTTAATCTTATTTACTTCCACTTTTTGTTCTCCGTAAGTTCTCATCAGTCTCACCCCAGCGGCCATCTGCAACCCACCAGCTTCTGTACTAACTATTTATTCTCATTCACTGGTGATCGGACTACTACGTGCCATACTTGTCAAAACTTGGAAATGATCCAATGAGTATTTGTGCCACTGTTTAAAATGACCGCGGGCCATTTAACTGGATCAGTTAGATTAACTTGAAATAATCAATCGCATTTTTGCAACAAAGGTGATCTGAATTCTATATGAATTTTACTGGTTGGACAAACTGGTTGGATTGTTTTCCCTGGAGCGTCAGAGGCTGAGGGGAAACCTGGAAGGTTTTTGAAATCATGAGAGGCAGAGAGGGGGCAGACAGACAGAACATTGTCCCCAGGGTGGAAATGTCAAATACTGACGGGCACAGCTTCAAGGTGAGAGGGGCAAAGTTGAAAGGAGATGTGTGGGGCAGGTTTTTTTTTACACAGAGGGTGGTGGGTGCCTGGCATGTGCTGGCAGGGCTGGTGGTGGAGGCAAATATGATAATAGTGTTGAAGAGGCTTTTGGATAGGCGCATGAATGTGCTGGGAATGGAGGGATATGGATCATGTGCAGGCGGAGATGATTAGTTTAACCCAACATCATACCGAGGTCCAGTTTAACTTAGCATCATGTTCGGTATGGATATTGTGGGCCGAAGGGCCAGTTCCTGTACTGCACAGTACAGGACAATGACGATTCTATCATTGTCACTTCTCTCCCTTTGACTCGTGGTATTTTCAAGTAGGACCTCCTTGCTCCTATAATCTAATCCTCTCGGTATGAAGGCCAACATGCCATTTGCTTTCTTCACTGCCTGCTGTACCTGCATGCTTACTTTCAGTGACTGATGTACAAGAACACCCAGGTCTCATTGTACCTCCATTTCTCCTAATCTGACACCATTCAGATATTAGGAAAAATAACTGCAGATGCTGGTTTAGAGGGTTCCCCTCTTCCATTACAGATGAGGCTCTCACTAGGATCTCCTCGATATCCCGCAGCTCCGCTCTTGCTCCCCCTCCTCATATTCATAACAAGGACAGAGTCCCCCTTGTTCTCACCTTCTACCCCATCAACCGTCGCATACAACATATTATCCTCCAACATTCCCGCCACTTTCAACGGGATCCCACTACTGGCCACATCTTCCCATCTCCACCCCTTTGTGCTTTCCGCAGAGACCATTCTCTCTGAAACTCCCTGGTCCACTCGTCCTCTCCCACCCAAACCACCCCTCCCCAGGTACTTTCCCCTGCAACCGCAGGAGATGCAACACCTGTCACTTTACCTCCCCCCTTGACTCCATCCAAGGACCCAAACAATCTTTCCAGGTGAGGCAGAGGTTCCAACCTCATCTACTGTATCCGCTGTTCTAGGTGTCAACGTCTCTACATTGGCAAGACCAAGTGCAGGCTAGGCGATCGTTTCGCTGAACACCTCCGCTCAGTCCGTCTTAACCAACCTGATCTCCCGGTTGCTCAGCACTTCAACTTCCCCTCCCATTCCCAATCTGACCTTTGTCCTGGGCTTCCTCCATTGTCAGAGTGAGGCCCAGCGTAAATTGGAGAAACATCACCTCATATTTCGCTTGGGTAGTTTACACCCCAGCGGTATGAACATTTATTTCTCTACTTCAGATAGTCCCTGCTTTCCTTCTCTATCCCCTCCCCCTTCCCAGTTCTCCCACTAGTCTTCCTGTCTCTGACTACATCCTATCTTTGTCTCACCCCCTCCCCTGACATCAGTCTGAAGAAGGGTCTCGACCCGAAACGTCACCCATTCCTTCTCTCCAGAGATGAGTTCTTCCAGCATTTTGTGTCTACCATTCAGATAAAAATCTGCCTTCCTGTTCTTGCCACTTAAGTGGATAACCTCACATTTATCCACATTGTTCTGCATCTGCCAAGCACCTTCCCACTCATCCAACCTATCCAAGTCACCCTGCAGTCTCATAGCATCCTCATCGCAGCTCACACTGCCACCCAGCTTTGTGTCATCCGCAAACTTGGAGATGTTACATTTAATTCCTTCGTCTAAATCGTTAATATATATTGCAAGTAACTGGGGTCCCAACACTGAGCCTTGCGGTACCCCACTGGTCACTACTTGCCATTCTTAAAAGGATCCGTTAATTCCTACTCTTTGCTTCCTGTCTACCAACCAGTTCTCTATCCATGTCAATACTTTACCACCAATACCATGTGCTCTAATTTTGCACACTATTCTCTTGTGTGGGAGTATGTCAAAGGCTTTTTGAAAGTCCAGATACACCACTTACACTGGCTCTCCCTTGTTCATTCTACTTGTTACATAGAAATTCCAGAAGATTAGTCAAGCATGATTTTTCTTCATAAATCCATGCTGACTTTGCTGTCCATCCATCCTGTCACTGCTTTCCATTTACGCTATTAATACATCTTTAATAATCGACTCCAGCAGCTTCCCCACTACTGAAGAGTCTGAAGAAGGGTCTCGACCCGAAACGTCACCCATTCACTCTCTCCTAGAAGGACTGACCTGCTGAGTTACTCCAACATTTTGTGATCCCCATTATTGATGTCAGTTTAGTTGGTCTATAATTCCCTGTTTTCTCTCTCCCTCCTTTCTTAAAAAGTGGAGTTACATTGGCTATCCTCCAGTTCCCAGGAACAGAGTCTATAGAACATTGGAAAATGATCATCAATGACTCCACGATTTCTAGGGTCACCTCCTTGAGTACTCTGGGATGCAGACCATCAGGGTCTTGACCTGAAATTGCACCCATTCCTTTTCTCCAGAGCTGCTGCCTGTCCCGCTGAGTTACCCCAGCATTTTGTATCTAATCTCAGCGTAAATCTGCAGTCCATTCCTACACATCTCCTTGTGTATCCGGATGAACACAAACTATGTAGGTTCCTTGATTCCACGGCCTTGTTGAAGACTGAATCCCCACTCTGCTGACAGAGGAACTGATCAGAAATGGGTTTTTTTTGTCTTTAAATCGGGCCAATAGTACAACAAATAGTACAGTGAAGGAAATCAGAGAAGTAGTTTTAAAAGAATAATGAAAATATCAAGACAATGGGAAGAGCAAAATTTTGAAGGAAAGGATTTCCATAGAGATAGCTCAGATCACAAAACAACACCATAATAGCTGACACTTCAGAGACACGAAATGTCACATAAACTCATCAGAGAAAGGAAATGAATGACATCAACAGTTGCAACATATCCCTTCCACCTCTTGAATCTGGCTTTGAATACAGCTAAAGAGTTTAATGGATCATTTTCTCACTCCATTGCCTGCTGAGGTCATCTCACCCAGCTATTGCTGCATTGAAGTCCATGAGCATGTAGAAAGTGGCAACGGAAACAAAGCAAAGTAAGTCTGGGACAATTTTTGTTGTTTTGATTCTAGGCTGTCATAAAGGATTGTCAGCTTCTCTGAATTTCAATGATTTTAGCGGTAATGCAGTGGAGCGCGATGGTTTATCCTGAGTGAGTGAACATGAGCAACTGTAGTTTGAAATCGTGAAACTAGTGTAGCTGGGGTAATAACCACTCTGCATTATCAAGAGTTAAGAGTGGTTAATGGTTGAGAATGATCAGCCATGATCACATTGAATGGCGGTGCTGGCGCAAAGGGCCGAATGGCCTCCTCCTGCACCTATTGTCTATTGTCTATTGTCTATTGTAATAGGCACCAACACCGGAACAATAAATCCACCTCATATTTTGCTTGGGCAGCTTACATCTCAGCAGTATGAATATTGCCTTCTCTAGCTTCAAGTAACCCTTGCTTTCCCTCTCTCTCTCCATCCCTCCCCATCCCAGTTCTCCGATTAGTTTCACTGTCCTCCTGAGTAAATTTTACTGATTGTATTCCTCGTTGTCACCTTCACCTCAGCTAACAATGATCCATTCTACATTTTCCTTGATCATCGTCTATTGTCTACTATTGTCCCCTTTGATCACACCTTACCCTTCCATATCTCTGTGTCTCCCACTCTACTGACTCTCAGTCTGAAGAAGGCTCTTGACCCGAAACGTCACCCATCCTTTCTCTCCAGCGATGCTGCCTGTCATGCTGAGTTCCTGCAGTAATTTGCGTCTACCTTTGATGTAAATCAGCATCTGCAATTCCTTCCTCCACAATTCTTAGTTTAGTTTAGTTTAGTTTAGAGATACAGTGTAGAAACAGGCCCTTTGTCCACCGAGTCCGCACCGACCAGCGATCACCCGTATACTGGGCCTACACACTACGGACAATTTACAGAGGCCATTTAACCTACAAACCTGCAAGTCTTTGGAATGTGGGAGGAAACCAATGCACCCGGAGAAAACCTGTGGTCTCAGGGAGAACGTACAAACTCCATACAAGCAGCACCCGTAGTCAGGATAAAACTCGGATATCTGACGCTCTAAAGCAGCAACTCTACCACTGCGCCACATCAAGGACATGTGGGTTTGTAGGTTTGTGTGGGTTTGTAAGTCAATTGGCCTCTGCACATTCCCCTCATTGTGTAGGGAGTGAATGAGAAAGTGGGAAAACATAGAACTAGTGTGGTTGGGTGATTGATGGTTGGCGTGGACCCGGTGGGCCGAAGGGCTTGTTTCTATGCGGTACATTTCAATCAATCAAGAAGAAAGGAATGGGACTAATGGGATTGCTAGCTCTTGGAATTGGCATGGACATAGTGGGCCAAATGGCTTCCTCCTGTGCTGCTTTTAGGTAAGACCTGATCTTGTGGTGTCTTCACTGCAACAGATATTCAATGGAGAAGCTCCACTTGGTCGGCCGCAGGGCCTGCTTCCATGTTGTATCTCACAACCAACCAACCAATCAGCCAACTATCCGATCGATCAATCGATCAATCAATTCACCCTTCCTTGGTCTACCTTGTTGCCGGCCTTGCTTTGTTCTGGCCTATTTCTACCTCCAGTTGCCTCCCCTATACTTTCAGTTTGAAGAAGGGTCCCGACCCAAAACGTCACCCATCCATTTTATCCAGAGATGCTGCCTCATTTGCTGAGTTACTCCAGCACTTTGTGTTTATAGTCAATTCCAACATATGAGTTTCATAAGTTGATTAAACTGCAGAGCATTGCCCACTGCTCTTATACTTGCTCTGTACTCTATCCAGACCATATTGGTATTTGGATTTCCATTACTTGCCTTCAAAAGGCCAATATTCACTCCTCAACCCTACCTGACAGTCGACTCCATGTCCGACTAGGTCTCATTGATATATTGAATGGAATAGATGAAGGCAGCAACATTTGAATGGTGTAAAATCTCACTGTGCCCTTCCCCCTTAATAAGCTTATTAGCCCACTGATGAAAATCAATTATCCAAATGTTAGCTTTACGTTTCTTGTTCTGTTAAATTACAGCACGATAATTGACCATTAATCTAACAGTGATTGAATGGACTGATGGAATAATTCATGGATATCGAGTGAAGCCAAACATAATGAGTTCATGGATTGGATGGGACACTTTCAGTCAATATTTAATTCAACTATTTTTCCGTGCCTTTGGGATTCTGCATCTTGTGGAATCCTGACTGCCTCTTCCCTTGGCCACGAGCACCGATTTCCAATGGCAATCTGACGCGGTTACTTCAGTTCCACATCTACCCAGGCTCTGCTTGTGCACAGGGAGAAGTTCAGTATTCTAGAAAATCCAATATCTAATATTACTTGAAGAGTAATTGCCTCCTGCTGAACTATCATTACATCTTCACAATCATCATTTAAGATGTGATTCACGCTATTGAATTGTTCATTCGTTTCCCTGCTTCCTATTTTTAGCTGGCTGGACAGACAACTCAAAGGATAGAGGCAGAAGGAAGTGCAGGTGCTGGAATCTTCACCAAGACACAAAGTGCTGGAGGATCTCAGCGGGTCAGGCAGCATCTGTGGAGGGAATGAACAGGTAGTGTTTTGGGTCTGGACCCCTCTTCAGACTGGAATTGGCAGCACGGTGGTGCAGCGGTAGAGTTGCTGCCTTACAGCATCAGGGACCCGGGTTCAATCCTGACTACGCATGCTGTCTGTACGGAGTTTGTACGTTCTCCCCGTGACCGCCTGGGTTTTCTCTGGGCGCTTTGATTAGTAAGGGTGTCAGGGGTTAAGGGTGACGGCAGGAGAATGGTGTTGAGTGGCAAAGATAGATCAGACATGATTGAATGGCAGAGTAGACTTAATGGGCTGAATGGCCTAATTCTGCTCCTGTTATTCATGAACTTATGCATTTGTGCTCTGGTTCCCTCCCACATTCCAGAGACGTGCAGGTTTGTAGGTTAATTGGTTTCTGTAAAAATTGTCCCTCGTGTGTCGGATAGAATTAGTGTATGGGTGATTGCTGGTCGGCACAATGGAGGGAGCCATTGGGGCAATACAAGGGTAACTTGTGTAGGAAAATAACTGCAGATGCTGGTACAAACCGAAGGTATCACAAAATGCTGGAGTAACTCAGCGGGTCAGGCAGCATCTCTGGAGAGAGGGAATGGGTGACGTTTCGGGTCGAGACTGAAGATCAGACTGAAGAAGGGTCTCGACCCGAAACGTCACCCATTCCTTCTCTCCAGAGATGCTGCCTGACCAGCTGAGTTACTCCAGCATTTTGTAATACCTGCTCTTTGTAACTTTGACAGCTCTTTATATGCCTAGGTGTAACAATAAGAGAATCTCAATTTCAAACCTGCAACCTGACCCATTCCTGTCCAGCGACCCATCTGCAAAGTCATTTACAGCAGATGAGACATTCAGTCCGACGGCTCCATGTTGGACCTCAGTTTCATCTCAATTCTCAGTTCACAATCTTACAAGTTATACAAGTTATTCAAGTGGTCAGTCATTGTCCTTTTTAATTGCAAGGAGGGTATCAGCTTCTGCCTCCCTGACAGGCCATGACCTCCAGAACCCACGACTCCTTGAAAGGAATTATGTTTCTCCACAACAAAGTACACAGCAGATGTCATTTCACAGCTTCTGCAATCTGGGTTCAATCCTGACTCGGCCACTGTCAGTGTGGAGTTTGCATAGTCCCCCCTGGCTAATCTTTGCTGCAATCCCTTTATAGTAAGTGCAAGAGGGAATTTTGTGCTATTTTGTGCTTTACCCGTACTCTATATCTGGCTTTACTCAGATAGGCATCAACACAAAATAAAGCAGCTCGTCGAACAGCAGTGAGTCGATCGAACAAGTTGGCTGATTGAAAGCTTATCAGTGCGCAATGCTAAACACTCTGAGGAAACCCAAAGTGTTTTGAAGATTCAGATGCACCTACAGCATTTTTATATTCTCACTAGACCATGTGGACCCGTTGGGCCCAAACCTCTCCTGAAATGGTGCAGCACCCTCTCCACCCCTCCCCTCTCCCCCCTCCCCTCTCCCCCCTCCCCCTCTCCCCTCCCCTCTCCACCCCTCCCCCCTCCTACCCCTCTCCCCCACCCCACTCCCCCTCCATCTCCCCTCCCCCAAACCCCTCCCTCCCTCCTCCCCCTCCCTCCCCTTCCCTCCTCCCCTCCTCATCCCCCTCCCCCTCCCTCCACCCCTCCCCCTCCCCCCACTCCATCCCCCTCAACCCCACTTATCCCCCCTCCACCCTCCTCCCTCCCTCCCCCTCCCTAGGAGGTAGATTTAAACTTCAAAATGTGAATAACTTAAAAAATATAACACCAATTTCAATGAAACTTCTTCCATTAGCACCAAAGGGACGTCGGTGAGTAAGGTGGGCTTAAAATTGTCGTGCTATCGTGTACCGTTTTGGCTGGAGTTCAGGAACAAACAAACAAACAAACAAACAAGAGTTTTAGTACATAGATAACACAATGGTTACTTGTGGAGTTCAAATAAATCATCATTGATCAATGTCTCTGTAACCTTTCATCTTGGTGCCTTTATCCAGAGTTTAACCTTATGTTTCCTGTTGTTTTGAAAGTATATCTCCCATATATCTAACAAATAGATACCATAGATGTCAATATCCCTGTGGGGATAACTGATGGGGTTTACTTACCTGCTGAACACAGTGAAAGAGCAGCTGTAATCTCAAGGTTGCAACGGATAAGAACATAGACAGAACTGCGAAAGACTATGGCTCCCTCAATAAGCAATGTCTGAAAGCCCTATTTAATTGCAGTCAGGCATCTGTACTGTTGCACTCCAGCATTACCTCCTGCTGCCTGGATTAGCGGGTATTAGTTGGAAGGTTGAACAGACTTATTTTGTTTTCTCTGGAGCATCGGAGGTTCAGGGGAGGCTGATAGATACATATAAAATTATGAGAGGCGTAGATATAATAAAGAGTTAAAACGTTTTTATCCCAGATGGAAATGTCAAAGACTTGAGGACATAGCTGCAAAATGAGAGAGGCAAAGTTTAAAGGAGATGTGCAGAGCACATTTGTTTTTACAGAGTGTGGTGGGTGCCTGGAATGCATTGCATCAGCCTGCACCTCTGGAGGACATAGATAGGTGATGCTTCTTCGGCCTGAATGAGTTACTCCAGCATGTTGTGTCTTTTTTGTTTTTAAACTTGCATCTGCAGTTCCTTGTGTCCACAAATCATACCATACATGAGTAAATCAGGGACTGCGAAAGAATATAAAAAAAATACTGAATGCTATGCTGTACCGCTCTTTGTTCTATGTTTAGATTTTTTTAGATTTAGAGATACAGCGCGGAAACAGGCCATTCGGCCCACCGGGTCCGCGCCGCCCAGCGATCCCCGCACACTAACACTATCCTACACACACTAGGGACAATTTTTACATTTACCCAGTCAATTAATCTACAAACCTGTATGTCTTTGGAGTGTGGGAGGAAACCGAAGATCTCGGAGAAAACCCGCGCAGGTCACGGGGAGAACGTACAAACTCCGTAAAGACGGCGCCCGTAGTCGGGATCGAACCTGAGTCTCCGCCGCTGCATTCGCTGTAAGGCGGCAACTCTACTGCTGCTCCACCGTGCCGCAGTTCTATGTAAAGCTTGTATCTTCCATGAGTGTTTTGGCTGTGGACTGCACTGCTGGTGGGAAAGAAACAGTGGTTGCTTCACAAAGTTTAGTTTAGTTTAGTTTAGTTTAGTTTAGTTTAGTTTAGTTTAGTTTAGTTTAGTTTAGTTTAGTTTAGTTTAGTTTAGTTTAGTTTAGTTTAGTTTAGTTTAGTTTAGTTTAGTTTAGTTTAGTTTAGTTTAGTTTAGAGATCTGACGGGGCAGTTGATGGACATTGTGTTTGAACCATTCTCAGATGTGGATCTGACTGACGATACTTGCATTCTCTGTCCATCTCTGACCAACCTGCTGAGCCAACGTTGTGGAGTAATTTACGTTACAGATGACAGCAGCAGATGATCCTCCCCAACAACTTAGTATTTTCACTGTCACTGTTCATGATTGTAGATATTACTTTTATGTAATTACTTTAAATTTATTTGCTCCTTCGGAGAACATCCAATATGGATCTATTAGGACCTTCCATTGCCCGGCGCGGCTCGGCCACGGGATCTTCTATTGCCCGGCGGGGGCTTCAATGTCGGGAGCCTCGATCGCCTCGACGCAGCAGTTTGACTGCCTGACCGCGGGAGAAGAAGCAAGGAAGAGATGACTTCATTACCTTCCATCACTGTGAGGAGGTGCCTGGGGGAGAGTCACTGTGATGGATGTTTATGTTAAATTTATGCAATCGTGTGTTTTGTTTGCTTTTTATTGTTATGACTGTATGGTAACAACATTTCTTTCAAATTTCTTTTTTTGAATGACAAATAAATTCTATTCAATTCAATTCCCTAATCATGTATCTATACATTTTGTTTTTAGATTTAGAGATACAGCGCGGAAACAGGCCCTTCGGCCCACCGAGTCCACACCGCCCAGCGATCCCCGCACATTAACACTAACCTACACACACTAGGGACAATTTTTAGATTTACCCAGTCAATTAAACTACATACCTGTACGTCTTTGGAGTGTGGGAGGAAACTGAAGATCTCGTAGAAAACCCATGCAGGTCACGGGGAGAACGTACAAACTCCGGACAGACAGCGCCCATAGTCAGGATCGAACCTGAGTCTCCAGCGCTGCATTCGCTGTAAGGCAGCAACTCTACCGCTGCACCACCGTGCCGTTGTCGATTGTAATCACATATTGTCTTTCCGCTGACTTGATAGCCTGCAACAAAAACATTTTGCGGTACACGTGACAATAAATTAAACTGAACGGAACTATTTTTAAGAAAGGCTGCAAGGTAGGAGACAGAGGGTAATGGTAGAGGGTTGATGTTCAGGCTGGCGGCCTGTGATGGAAGGCGTGCCCCAGGATTGACGCTGGTCCATCATTGTTCGTTGTCAGCTCAGTGATTTGCATGTGAATGTCGGTGGCACAGTTTGTGAATGGCAATAAAATTGGTGGTTTCGTGGACGATGAAGAAGGTTTTCTAAGTTTACAATAGGATCTCGATCAACTGGTCCAATGGGCCGAAGAGCAGCAGATGGAATTCAATTCAGATGAGTGCAATGTGTTGTATTTTATTTCGACGGAATGGGGTAGAAATGTCCACTTAGTGGAAACATAGGTTGAACAGGAAATATTGTGAGTGTTCACAGTAAAAGACTGGTGATAACTTGGGTAAACTCTCTGTCTTAGACTTTATGATTAGGACCCTGCGTTCTCCTGCCATCCAGTGAAGGGGCTTCAGCCAGTGTGATCGGTGTTTCCAGATCAATATACCTTCTCATCACGTTATAAGCAGGTGTCAATTTTCAGTTTTCGTTGATGATGGGTTATTAAAATGACAATCTATAAAGACACTGTGCCAGCGCTGACTGTGATAAAAAGAAATGATTGGATTCAGCCTGTAATACCTGTGGCTGACTTGGAAATTCATATTTACAAAAGCAATCACACTTCTTAGTCCCACGGCACGTGACATTAATAAAGAGATCACAGGCAATTCCAGTGATAAGGAAGCAACTAGCTATTGCTTTTTGACAATTCCTTCCGTGTTGAAAAGAATGATATACTGTACTTTTTATGACCAGATGTGCATGATTATTGCCTGGCGTTGTTTAAAAGTTTGCATTTTAATCAATTTATGGATTACTAAGTCCCTCTGAGTTTATGATGCATGTATGCATCCCTCATGTTCACTATTCAGTGCAAAAGTACTCCCGTCTCCACGAACTGCGTGATTAATTTTAACAGTATCCGTTGTATTGAAGGGTTGGGCAAGGAGCATCTGTGCTCGTCAAAATGTTACAGTTCATATGTGTATGTAGCTCGCTTGTGCCCGCTTTCATCACCAATCGTCCGCTACAGTCTGCACTGTCCAAGTGACGTGTGCCGTGTTTCATGAATGGCTCTGGTCTGCAGTCTAACTCATCGAGAAACCCTGGTCTTCGGTGCAAGGTTCATCCATTGACAGGAGCAGAATTGGGCCATTCGGCCCATCAAGTCTACTCCGCCATTCAACCATGGCTGATCTATCCCTCCCTCTGAACGCCATTCTCCTGCCTTCTCCCCATAGCCCCCCCCCCCCGACAGGCGTCTTCATGAGTGAAAAGATGCGTGAGTCACGAGAAGGTAACGAGAAGGGTCAATATCACTCAAGCATGCATCCAGTTGATTGGGAAGTGGGGGTGAAGGCAGGAGAATGGGGTTGAGAGGGAAAGATAGATCGGCCATGAATGAATGGGGATGGGCCGAAAGGCCTAATTCTGCTCCTATTAACATATGGACGTACGTAAGATTGAGCAGGTTGTATAATGGCAGAATAAAGTTCCTGGAAAGGAGTGGGAGAAGATAGTGTGAAGGTGAGGCCAAACGCAAAATGTAAGATCAACACGTCATAGTCCACGTGGGCAGCCTACAGGCCAGTGGTATGGGAATGGGGTTTTCAATCTCAGGCAACCCTAATCCTCCTTTCCTACTCCATCTGACCATCAACCACACACCGAACCACCTGGATTTCTTCTTCCCTTGCCTAAACCATTATCCTCTCCCCAATTTTGCCCATCATCCCTCGCTTACCTGTTTACACTCAACATCTTCCAGTCCTGTCTCTATCATTTCCCCTCCCATCCCCCTTCCCTCCGTTCCATCTACCCATCGTGTTTTTTTCACTACAACCCAGCGGTATGAACGTTGATTTCTTTAATTTCAAGCAACCCTTGCATTCCCTCCCCCCCCCCACTAGTGGTCCCACTAGTTCCACTGGTTCCATCCCTGTGTCCCTTCGTTACCACCTCTTCCCTGGCCAAAATGGTCCATTGTGACCTCTACCTTTCCTTGGTCATTTGTGGCCAGTCCTCCTTTGTTCTGGAGTTTTCTTACCTCCAGTTCCCTCCCCACTACTTTCACTCTGAACAAGAGTCCCAACCCGAAACGTCACCCATCCTTTTTCCTCCAGATATGCTGAGTGACCCGCTGAGTTATTCCAGTACATTGTGTCTATCTTCGGTATATACCAGCATCCACATTTCCTCACTACACATGTTCTTTCCTTATCTGGTTCCACCATCTCCTGCTACCTTCTGTCTCTTAACTCTTAAGTCTTAACTCGGCACGGCATATTGGCATATTGGTAAAGTTGTTGCCTTAGAATGCTTACAGTGCTCGAGACCTGGATTCGATCCTGACTATGGATGTTGTCTGTACATAGTTTGTACTGTACGTTCTCCCCGTGACTGCGTGGGTTTTCTCCGAGATCTTTGGTTTCCTCCTACACTCCAAAGACGTACAGGTTTGTTAAATCGGCTTGGTAAAATTGTAAGTTGTCCCTAGTGTGTAGGATCGTGCTAATGTGCAGGGATCATTGGTCATTGCGGACTCGGTGGGCTGAAGTGCCTTTTTCGCGCAGTATCTCTAAACTAAACTAAACTAAACTCCCTCATCCCCCTCAAACCTGACTCCATCCACCCTTCCTCGCCCTCTTCACTAAGACCCACTTATCCCCTACCAACCCCCGCCCCACCCCTCCCTCTCGCCTTCCCGCCACACTCTCAGTACTGATGCAGGGTGGTGCCCAAAATGCCAGCCACAATGCCTCCACAGATGCTGCACAACCTGCTGAGCTCCCAAAGTACTTTGGGCGTGCAGCGTAGGTTTACTAGGTTAATTCCTGGAATGGCGGGACTGTCATATGTTGAAAGACTGGAGCGACTAGGCTTGTATACACTGGAATTTAAAAGGATGAGAGGAGATCTTATCGAAACGTATAAGATTATTAAGGGGTTGGACACGTTAGAGGCAGGAAACATGTTCCCAATGTTGGGGGAGTCCAGAACAAGGGGCCAAAGTTTAAGAATAAGGGGTAGGCCATTTAGAACTGAGATGAGGAAAAACTTTTTCAGTCAGGGAGTTGTGAATCTGTGGAATTCTCTGCCTCAGAAGGCAGTGGAGGCCAATTCTCTGAATGCATTCAAGAGAGAGCTAGATAGAGCTCTTAAGGATAGCGGAGTCAGGGGGTATGGGGTGAAGGCAGGAACGGGGTACTGATTGAGAATGATCAGCCATGATCACATTGAATAGTGGTGCTGGCTCGAAGGGTCGAATGGCCTCCTCCTGCACCTATTGTCTACTGTCTTGTATGTCGTTGTAGTGTCAAGATTACAGTAAGGCAAGATGGCTGACAATTTGATGCGTTTAGTCCTTAGTTAGAGTCAACCAGTAAAGATTTTAACACCACGTCCGTGAAATATCTGCACACTTCTGACAAAACTATAGGCGTTTTGGTACATTTTTACATCTTTTAACTTAACCCTGAATTTTCTGCCCAGTTATCACTGCTTTGTGTGTTTGTGTGTGTGTGTGTGTGTGTGTGTGTGTGTGTGTGTGTGTGTGTGTGTGTGTGTGTGTGTGTGTGTGTGTGTGTGTGTGTGTGTGTGTGTGTGTGTGTGTGTGTGTGTGTGTGTGTGTGTGTGTGTGTGTGTGTGTGTGTGTGTGTGTGTGTGTGTGTGTGTGTGTGTGTGTGTGTGTGTGTGTGTGTGTGGGGATAGATTAGGTGACTTTTCGGGTCAGGAACCTTCTCCAGACTTGAACTTCAGAGTCTGAAGAAGGGTCCCGACCCAAACATCGCTCGTCCGTGTTCTGCGGAGATGATGTCTGAACCACCGAGTTAGTCCTGCGCCTTGTGTCTTTTTTTTCTCCAGCATCCAAGTCAATTTTCAGCATCAAGGTAACACCATGAAAGGATTAAAATCTGTTCTTTACCTCTTGCAGTTCTGACAAGATGTGGTACCTGAGATGATTTTGATGCAACTGAATATTTTGCCAGGGCAGTGAAAAGTCACAAAATGCCTGTGTGGAGCAGGTGGGGATATATCCCTCCAGCTGCCTCAGCTTGCCAATTGTTTATGGATTATGGCACCGTGTTGCTGGTTGTTTTCCATTAAGATTGATTACCGCTGTGAGTAACTATTAGCAGTCATGACCTGAGTAATTTGTGCAGACTGTAATTTAACATCTGCATGACACCAGCTATATTGATCAGCCTTTCAACCTGATAGGAGTCACCTCAGCAAGAAACCAAGGACTGAACGAACACGCCCGGGATTATTTAGGGGTTATGAAATTATGGGGAGGAGGGATGACAAGAACCAGAATTATCTGTTCTAATGCACATTGGAAGTAGTAATCAGTTGGAAATTAAAAGGACAGCTTTGAAAACAGATGGGATGTCAATACACATGACCATGACATGATAGACACAAAGTGCTGGAGTAACTCAGCGGGACAGGCAGCATCTCTGGAGAGAAGGAATGGGCGACGTTTCGGGTTGAGACCCTTCTTCAGTCTCGACCCGAAACGTCACCCATTCCTTCTCTCCAGAGGTGCTTCCTGTCCTGCTGAGTTGCTCCAGCATTTTGTGTCTACCTTTGATTTAAACCAGCATCTGCAGCTCCTTCCCACACACTGTGGCATGTTGTTGTATTCATTAGCTGAACGTAAGACAATGAGGTACATTCATTGGCCTTCATCAATCCAGAATCATCATTAAGTTATCTCACTCTATTGTGATGGAGATGAATGAAAGTTCCAGACCATGGGCTTAGCGGTAGAGTTGCTGCTTTACAGCACCAGAGACCCAGGTTCAATCCTGAGTATGGGTGCTGTCTGTACAGAGTTTGTACGTTCTCCCTGTGACCTATGTGGGTTTTTCCAGGTGTTCCGGATTCCTCCAACATTACAAAGAGGTACAGGTTTGTAAGTTAATTGGCTTTGGTAAAATTGTAAATTGTTCCCAGTATGTGTAGGATAGTGTGTAGGAAAGAACTGCAGATGCTGGTTAAAATCGAAGATGGACACAAAATGCTGGAGTAACTCAGCGGGACAGGCAGCATCTCTGGAGAGAAGGAATGGGTGACGTTTCGGGTCTGGTCTGAAGAAGGGTCTCGACCCGAAATGTCACCCATTCCTTCTCTCCAGAGATGCTGCCTGTCCCGCTGAGTTACTCCACAATTTTGTGTCTATCTTCTTGTGTAGGATAGTGTTAGTGTGCGGGGATCGCTGGTCGGTGCGGACTCAGTGGGCCGAAGGGCCAATTTCCGCACTGTATCTCTGAACTTAACTAAAGCAGACTTGGCACATCAATCATGGGCGTTGGTATATTTGTCTACCTGTAACTGTCGTATTTTGTATACTCACGAGAGCCAGCCCTCATGCCAATAATCTTGAGTGTCTGGAATCTCCCTCCTCAGAAGCATCAATGAATTAGACATTGAGTGTAGTCTGACTCAGGTTGAGACTAAACTAGGGAGGGTGCTGTCCCTGACAAGGGAACCTGTTTTTGGTGGATACCACAACACATGTTGGTGTTGCTCTGTAGACTTTTCTTTACATTTAGAGATACAGCGTGGAAACAGGCCCTTCAGCCCACCGAGTCTGTGCCAACTCGCACACTAGCACTATCCTACACCCCATGGGCAATTTACAATTTACAGTAGCCAATTACCCTGCGTCTTTGGAGTGTCCGAAGAAACCAGAGCACCCAGAGAAAACCCACGCGGTCACGAGGAGAACATACAAACTCTGTACAGACAGCACCCCATAGTCAGGATGGAGCCCGGGTCTCAGGCATTGTAAGGCAGCAACTCTACCGCTGTGCCACCGTGCTGCCCTGCAGTAGAGCTTTCTCAGAATGATGCACAGCATCTCATATTCTGCTTGTGCAATTTCCAAACCAGCGGTATGAACATTGAATTCTCCACCTGGCTCACCTAGATTAAACATATCCTTCCCCTTCCACCTACGCTCCCTCCTCTAGCTTCACAATTCGCAACTCTTCAATGATTTTGCCTTTTCTCTGACCTTTGTCCAACCATCAGCCTGTCAACACCCCCCCCCCCCATGGACTATGTGCAGGCAGAGAAGAGTTTATCGTGGCCGTGTTCAGCGGAGACATTCTTTGTCGTTGAGAGCTCTGGTGGTTGAGGACGTGCTACGGAAAACCGGAGGATGCGCGGCCGGGAACAAAGAAGGACCCGGCGTAGGGGAACGGCTGGGAGGGAGGGGAAGGGGGGGAGAGAACATAGGAGGTCCTGGCTTGGGGGGACCGCCATGAGGGGCGAGAGGGGGAGAACAATGAGGAGCCAACATGGGATAGATTGAAACTTTGTGCCCTTTATGTGGCAACTATTTGCATACCTTGGGTATGCAAGCAATTAATTTCACTGTGACTTGTCGGATGTGACGTTAAAGTATTCATAAAGTATTCATTCGTTCGTTCATTCATTCATTCACGTTCCGGTGTACTGTTCTATGTTCTATGTTCTATCTGCCGTAACTTCACACGTAGCCCCAGTGGTGAAAACTGCACAGAACTGGACAGGGGAGGCAGAGGAATGACTCTGCGACTGCTCGGACTCGATAGACTGGGTGATGCTCATGGACTCGACAATGGAGCCGCACGAATACGTCCCGGTTGTCACCGACTTTAAAAAAAGTCTGAGGAGGAGTCCAGGCCTGAACATCGCCCAGTCATTCTCCCCACAGATACTGCCTGTCCCTTTGAGTTCCTCCAGCACTTTGTGTTTCGCTCAAGATTCTATCATCTGCAGTCTCTAGTCTTAGGGACAGTGTGGAAACGGGCCCTTTGTCCCACCAACTCCGCGTCGACCAGTGATCACCCCGTACACTAACACTATTCTGCACACTTTACAATTTTACAGAATCCTACAAACCTGTACGTCTTTGCAGCAAAAGCTATTCGCTGTACCACAGGACACGTGACCACAAACTAATGACTGATTACGAATGACGATTGAAACCGGAGCACCCGGAGAAAACCCACCCGGTCACAGGGAGAACGTACAAACTCCGTTCAGACAGCGCCCAGGAGTCCGGAGCTTTAGTTAGCCTGCTGCGCCCACACCCCCCCCCCTTGTGAAGTGCTGACATGACATTTTAGCGAAGAGATGAAATCACTTTAAGAATGCAGAGTAAACAAAGTAACAGAGTTGTTCCCTGAGATGAAGCCGTGTGCAGTATCGTTCCCATGGCCAGGAATTCCCGCGTGGCAATACAATCCATCATATCTCCCTAAAGATACAGCCACCACAAGTGTAATTCCTTTGTGGTTGTCTAGGTATTTCCATAGCAACCGCGAGTCGCAGACTGCTGCCTCCAAAGTGGAGCCTTTGCCCTCGAATGTCACCGTGACTGACAGATGTCTAACAGTATAGGAATAAACTTGCATTCTTAATTGTAGGATTTGCATGGACCAGTTTGAAATCACACATAGAATTTAAGATGCTGGTTACAAATCAATTGAATCTGTGGCAGCATTCCTGTATCAAAGGAAATTTCATATTTACAAGGAGGTTTAATGCACTATAGAAAATAGGGTAGTTGTATCCAAAGATAAGGTTTGAGTTGAAGTTTATTATTGTCATGTATCTTGAGATGCAGTGAAAAGCTTTGTTTTGCATGCGATGTAATCAAATCAGATAATACGCTATATAAATACAATCAAGACAAGCTTAGATATTATAGGTAGAGCAAAGGGGCAGGCACAGAGTGCAGAATATAGTTCTCAGCATTGTAGCGCACCAGTTCCATAGACGAAGTCCAATGTCCGCAATGGGGTAGAGGTGAAATGGACAGAATCCCAGCTTATGGAAGGACTGTTCAGAAGCTTGCTACTCTGGGGCAGCGTGAGGTGTAGGGGACATAGAGAGTGAAGGTTGAAGAAACTTTCTGGTGTGAGATGAAACAGTGGTAGGATTTCTTGCCAAACTCAAGCGCTGGAGGAATTCAAGGGTCAGGCAGCATCTGTGGAAGGAATGGATTCCACAGATCTGTTCGGGTCAGGACATTTCTAAGTTTTCTCCCTGCTCATGAGAAGAACGGAAACAACAGCCAAATCTTGAGCGTAGAAAATTGAAATAAAAAGGGATCGCTGGAAATATTCAGTGGGTCGGGTGGTACCTGTAACATTACAAACGGGGTTAATGTTTCAGATGTATCACTGAAACTGGGAAGTTCAGTAATGAATAGGCTTTAAGGTGAAAAAACAGCTTGTATGTGTGTATGTTTGTGTGTGTGTGTGTGTGTGTGTGTGTGCATGTATGTGTGTGCATGTGTGTGTGTGCGCATGTGCGTGTATGTGTGTGTGTGGTGAGTGTGTGAGTGTATTGAGTGTGAGTGTGGTGAGTGTGTGTGGTGTGTGGTGAGTGTGAGTGTGGTGAGTGTGAGTGTGAGTGTGGTGAGTGTGAGTGTGGTGAGTGTAAGTGTGGTGAGTGTGAGTGTGATGAGTGTGAGTGTGGTGAGTATGGTGAGTGTGAGTGTGGTGAGTATGGTGAGTGTGAGTGTGGTGAGTGTGAGTGTGGTGAGTGTGAGTGTGAGTGTGGTGAGTGTGAGTGTGTGTGTGGTGAGTGTGTGTGTGGTGAGTATGAGTGTAGTAAGTGTGAGTGTGGTGAGTGTGTGTGTGGTGAGTGTGAGTGTGAGTGTGGTGAATGTGAGTGTGTATTGAGTGTGAGTATGCATTGACAAGTGGTGAGATCAATGCAGAAGCCCTGGGAGAGAAGGACACAGAAGAGATTACATGGCAAAGGATGGCTAGTGCCATGTAGAATGGGAACAGTGTGGATGGGGATAAATGAGCGGAACTAAATAAAATTATATGACATTAGCAGAGGAAAAGCCTGTGAAGGTCATAAATCCAAAAATTAAAATGCTGGAATTACTGATTGTATGTAATTGTGGGATTGATTACACAATGCTGGAACACAATGCTATGTCTCTTCAGATAGTGAATTACTATTCCTCCAGCACTCCAGGCACTGGTTACTTTAAACTCCACTCCCTCTTTAACCTTTATGCCTTCAGTTTCCTGCCTGTTCTGTGGATAAAGGGAGGTCGAACATGCACCACGCTTACATAAGATTCTAGACTTTAGAGGTTTAGAGATGCAGCATAGAACAGGCTCTTTGGCCCACCGAGTCCCCTCCGACCACTAATCACCCTGCACACTGGCACTGTCCTACACACTGGGGACAGTTTGCAGAAGTAAATTCATCTACAAACCTGGACATCTGTGGGAATGTGGGAGGAAACAGGAGCATCCCGAGAAAATCCACACGGTCTCAGGGAGAACGTACAAACTCCGTACAGCCAGCACCCACCGCACACACACACACACACACACACACAAACACCCATGCACACACTCACACATGCACACACACACACACACAAACACCCATGCACACACTCACACATGCACACACACACACACACAAACACCCATGCACACTCATACATGCACACACACACACACACACACACAAACACCCATGCACACACTCACACACACACCCATGCACACACTCACACATGCACACACACACACACACACACACTCACACATGCACACACACACACACACAAACACCCATGCACACACTCACACATGCACACACACACACACAAACACCCATGCACACACTCACACATGCACACACACACACACAAACACCCATGCACACACTCACACATGCACACACACACACAAACACCCATGCACACACTCACACATACATGCACACACACACAAACACCCATGCACACACTCACACATGCACACACACACGCGCACACACATGCACACACTCACATGCACACATTCACACGCACATACACACGCACAACACACACACACAGAGTCAGGATCGAACCCTAGTCCATGCAGCAACTCTACCGCAGCGCCACAGTGTCACGCCTCACATGTTGTCCATGTTTTTCTTGTGGTCCTGAGCTTGCTATGTTTAGGTCCTAAATACCTGAACCACCTCAAGTTCGGCTACATCGCTGAGAGAATTTACAGTAAAACGCAAAGTGCTGGAGTAAGTCAGAAGCACAGTGGTGCAGTGGTGGCACCGTGGTGCAGGTGGTAGAGCTGCTGCCTCACAGCGCCAGAGATCCGGGTTCCAGCCTGACCTCGGGTGCTGTCTGTGTGGAGTTTGCATGTTCTCGCTGTGCCGGAGTGGGTCTCCCCCCCGGTGCTCATTACTTGCCCCTCGTCTCTTCCACATTCCTCCCTCAACCACCACAATCAGTTTGAAGAAGGATCCCGACCAGAAACCTCACCTGTCCGTGTTCTCTAGAGAGAGAGAGAGAAGCTGCCTGCTCTACTGACTCCAGCACTTTGTGCCTTTTTTTTGTGAAAACTAACAGCATCCGCAAAATATTCCAGAAAGCAATGATAAAAGATTGGCTGCTGCTTCAAGTATGATATTAAAAATTCCAACCTATTTTTCATTTGAATTATCGAGGCATTTTGTCTTGTAATCTGTATCTTAAACATGTTACCCTGGCTGAGTGAGTGACTGCTGCATTCTCTGTCACACGTCTGTTTACATTTTGGACTCACTCTAATTAGTTCTGTAGTGTTTGGTTTAGCTTAGTTCACCAGGGAATTCACACGATTTTGGAAGTCGTCCAAAGTCACACAAACTGTGACAGACTACCTTTCCTTGTACTGAGTTGTAGACCTGTGGCATTCCAATGTTGATCGTATTTCAAAATCCTTTCTCTGGATTGTAAAAAAAATAACAGAATTATCAAAAAGAAATATAACCGATATCTGAAATAAAACACACTTTTTTTCTCTTCATCTCTGGCCTTTGTCCAACCATCTACCAATTAACTCCTCCACCCCCCTCACCTGTATCTGCGTATAACTTGCCAGGATTTCTTCAGGTTTCTCCATCCCTCCCATTCACGCCCCCCAAACACACACTTCTACAATCAGTCTGAGGAAGCATCTTGACCCAAAATGTCGCTTATCCATGTTCTCCAGAGATGCTGCCTGAGCCTCTGAACTACTCCAGCGATTTGTGTATTTTTTTTTGCGAAGCAGCATCTGCAGTTCCTGTGCCTACACTAGAGGAACCCATCCTGAGAAGAGAGGAGCCCTATTCGTTGAGAAGACAATAGACAATAGACAATAGGTGCAGGAGTAGGCCAATCGGCCCTTCGAGCCAGCACCGCCATTCAATGTGATCATGGCTGATCATTCTCAATCAGTACCCCGTTCCTGCCTTCTCCCCATACCCCCTGACTCCGCTATCCTTGAGAGCTCTATCTAGCTCTCTCTTGAATGCATTCAGAGAATTGGCCTCCACTGCCTTCTGAGGCAGAGAATTCCACAGATTCACAACTCTCTGACTGAAAACGTTTTGCCTCATCTCTGTTCTAAATGGCCTACCCCTTATTCTTAAACTGTGGGCCCTAGTTCTGGACTCCCCCAACATTGGGAACATGTTTCCTGCCTCTAACGTGTCCAACCCCTTAATAATCTTATATGTTTCGATAAGATCCCCTCTCATCCTTCTAAATTCAGTGTATCCAAGCCTAGTCGCTCCAGCCTTTCAACATACGACAGTCCCGCCATTCCGGGAATTAACCTAGTAAACCTACGCTGCACGCCCTCAATAGACAAAAATATCCTTCCTCAAATTTGGAGACCAAAACTGCACACAGTACTCCAGGTGTGGTCTCACTAGGGCCCTGTACAACTGCAGAAGGACCTCTTTGCCCCTATACTCAACTCCTCTTGTTATGAAGGCCAACATTCCATTGGCATTGGAGAGAAGAGACAGAGTGAGAGCTACAGTAAGTAGAGATATGAATAATTGACGTTTCAGGTCGAGACCCTTCTTCAGACCATTCTCTCCATAGATGCTGCCTGTCCCGCTGAGTTGCCCCAGCATTTTGTGTCTATCTTCGGTGTAAACCAGCATCTGCAGTTCCTTCCCACACAGTACAATAAGTGGAACAGATGTGGTTGAGGGCCCTGTAAATTATGGTGGATGGATGGACATTGTTAAGAAAAAGAAATGTATCGTAGCAACATTAGTGTAGAAGTATCATAGACAATAGACAATAGATGCAGGAGCCACACTGCCATTCAATGTGATCATGGCTGATCATTCTCAATCAGTACCCCGTTCCTGCCTTCTCCCCATACCCCCTGACTCCGCTATCCTTAAGAGCTCCATCTAGCTCTCTGTTGAATGCATTCAGAGAATTGGCCTCCACTTCCTTCTGAGGCAGAGAATTCCACAGATTCACAACTCTGTGACTGAAAATGTTTTTCCTCATCTCCGTTATCATCAGAAAAGGCACAGAGCCAGTGGAAGCCTTTGGGGCCTGTCCCAGTTAGGCGTTTTTTTAAGGCGACTGCCGGCGACTGTCATAGTCATAGCAGGTCGCCTAAAAACCGGCCGACTGGATCCCCCTACAACAATGTCTACGACAAGCTACAACAACCTACCACCTAGTCAACATCAAGCTATGGCAAGCTACCGACAACCGGCGACCCAGTCGTCGTGACTTAGGACGTCCACCTCCGACCGCACCTACGACAACCTACAACCACACAGGCGACAACCTATGACAACTGACCTACGTCTACCCGCGACAAGCTACGACCGTGTCAGCGACAACTGAAGACAATTCACGTCATTTTGGCCTCTGGTTTTGACGCCGGTACCTGTCGCCAGTTGACGTAGGTAGTCGCCAATGGAATTCACCGAAGTCAGCACCAGCGACAACCTACGTCACCTGGCAACAACCTGGCGACAACCTACGACAGCGCCCCCGTCAGGAGACGTCAAGCTACGATCAATGGCGTCAAACCAACAGTCGCCAAAATTTTTAAACATTTCAAAATCCAGCGGTGACCAGAAAAACGCTACGGCTCTTTGGAGATGACTCACGACCGTACACGTGACACCCTGGCGACCGTGTGGTGACAGCCTAGTCACCTGTAGTTACTTAAAACATCGCCTAAGTGGGACAGGGGTTTTAGTATAATGGAGGCCTTACAGGAAGGTGGATGGAAGGAGATGTGGTCAGGATACAGATGTAAGCAGACATCCAGCAATGTCCACACACAACAGATGAATAATAAACTCATTGCTAAAACCCATTAAAAATGCGTTTGCACTGTTGTCATTTCACATGTAGTTTAACAGGTTTAGTAACACACCATGAGCCTGTTAAAACTAATAAATAAATTAAATTATCTTTTTTGAATTGTTAAATCATTTGAAATGTTATATTGGACGTGTGTTGTTCATATTTGCTATAATTATAGAAAATTTATTTCAAAATAAAAAACGAGTACCGTCTAAGTTTTCGTTGATGCATGGGTCTGTTCTTTTAACTCTGACATCTCAGGTGAATTAACTTTCCGGCCCTCGGTTTAAGCCCATCAGTATTTATGATTTTCTGGCAATTATAATTTCTCAGCAAGTTAAAATCTAAACAAGTTCTTATTCCCGATCGAGCCACTATAATGATCACTTTCCTGCTTTGCATAGATGAGATTGTAATTAATCAAATCTCAAGCCTTGAACTGAATTCCATTCGGAGTCAGACCAAGACTGCCCAGTGCCATTTCACATAGGGCTATCAAATGGCAAGAGGCTTTCCTCGTGATGACCATGGAATAGTCAATTGCACCGGGCAGTCTCTGCGCAGTTGGACACGTTACTAATGTTCCTCGTCCCTACAGGGGGGGTGGGGGGGGGGGGGGGGCATGGTGCGAACTGGAATGAAAAATGTTGTAACTTGTGAAATAATAATTCCAGAAAAACCATCAATCCTGTTGGGTCCAAATTGAGAGGTAATGTGCTGTGGAGGTAATTTTCAAGTGCTAATTCGCCAAGAGACCTGTAAATCAGAGGTAAAATACAACGGACGTCAACCTGTCCTTTGTCGGCACACACTTTGA
This sequence comes from Rhinoraja longicauda, assembly GCF_053455715.1. Lineage (NCBI taxonomy): Eukaryota > Metazoa > Chordata > Chondrichthyes > Rajiformes > Arhynchobatidae > Rhinoraja > Rhinoraja longicauda. The sequence continues at coordinate 26,661,412 of NC_135979.1, forward strand.
TATTTCTATATCATTTGCCTATAATTATCTGATTTTTTTTAACTGTAGAGGCCTAAAACATCAATATGAAAACATTTAATGATTGAAAAAATCTTACATTAGACAATAGACAATAGGTGCAGGAGTAGGCCATTCAGCCCTTCGAGCCAGCACCGCCATTCAATGCGATCATGGCTGATCACTCTCAATCAGTACCCCGTTCCTGCCTTCTCCCCATACCCCCTCACTCCGCTATCCTTAAGAGCTCTATCCAGCTCTCTCTTGAAAGCATCCAACGAACTGGCCTCCACTGCCTTCTGAGGAAGAGAATTCCACACCTTCACCACTCTCTGACTGAAAAAGTTCTTCCTTAGCTTCATATTTTTATTTTTTCTATTGACTGTTCAGGGTGAGTCACGAAGCTGTTCACAACTAGAGTTAGCTCTTGCTTGGTTACTATGTCAACTGGTAGTTCTTGGAGCTGTGCTTCTTTGCAACTAACACAGGTGGAGAGACACAGCCAGAGAAACGGGCCCTTCGGCCCACCAAGTCTGTGCTTACTATCATACGATACGATACGATACGATACGATATGACTTTATTTATCCCAGGAGGGAAATTGATCGGCCAACAGTCATAAAACACACAAAAGGTTCATGAAACATGAAATAAAAGTGACGAGTGGGAAGGATTGGGGATGTGCAAAGATTGGGGTGGGGGGGGGGGGGGTTGGGTGGGGGAGGGGAGTCAGTCTGCCCCACGACAGAAGGGGGAGGAGTTGCGCATTTAGATAGCCACAGGGGAGAAGGATCTCCTGTGGCATTCTGTACTACATCTTGGTGAAACCAAGGTACTCCTCAGGTTGGCCAGTGTGTCAAGGAGGGGGGACCTGTATTGTCCAAGATGCTCCGCAGTTTGAGGAGCATCCTCCCCTCCAAGACCACCTCCCCGTGAATCCAACTCCGCCCCAGGACAGAGCTAGCCTTCCTGATGGGTTTGTTGATCCTGTTGGTGTCTGCAGCCTTCGCCCTGCTGCCCCAGCATAGACAGCGAAGAAGATGGCACTGGCTACCAGTGATTGGTAGAACATTTGCAGCATCTTTTTTTAAATATATCAAAAAATACTTTATTCCGGTAATAAATATTTACAAAACATCTTCTTTTCAACAACTCCATCCGACATTCCTGGAGGTTATACATTCAATGCAGATATTCATTGCCAAATCCCTTATTTGGAGGGGCGTCTCCCTCCACCACACCCTGCCCCCCATGTCCAGCAGCGGAAGGACCCTAGACTGTGGTCCTCCCCCACAGAGCCTTGGCGTTGGCTGCACTGAGCTTCAGTGCGTCCCTCAGCACGTACTCCTGCAGTCTGCAGTGGGCCAGTCGGCAACATTCCTTGACGGACAGCTCGCTCCGCTGGGAGGCCAACAAAGCTCGGGCAGACCGAAGAGCGTCTTTCACCGAGTTGATGACCTTCCAGCAGCACTCGATGTCAGTCTCCGAATGCGTCCCTGGGAACAGTCCGTAGATCACAGAGTCCTCTTTGACAGAGCTGCTCGGAATAAATTGTGACAGGGACCCCTGCAGACCTCTCCAGACTCTCTGTGCAAATCCACACTCTGTGAAGAGGTGGGCCACTGTCTCCTCTCCGTAGCAGCCGTCCCGAGGGCAGCGTGCGCTGGTAGTGAGGTTCCGGCGGTGCAGGAAGGATCTGACTGGGAGGGCTCCCCTCACCGCCAGCCAAGCCAGGTCTTGGTGCTTGTTGGTGAGTTCTGGCGATGAGGCATTTTGCCAGACAAGCTGGACAGTCTGCAGACGTTGAAGGAGCGGAGCCTCCTCAAAAAGCACCGTACATCCACTTACACTGATCCTACCTTTTTATTCTCCCTACATTCTTGTCAGTTAGGGTTGCCAACTTTCTTATTCCCAAATAAAGGACAAAAGGTGATGTCACCGCCCACGCCCCATGTGAAGTCACCCAGCCAGCGGCCATGTGCTCCCACTCCACCAATGGTGACCGCCCGGTCCGGGAGGTGGGTTGTTCTGCAACATATGCTCCACCAATGGCTGCGCCCGGGCCTCCGGGCTTACACTGTCCGGGCCTACAGTACCCTCAGGCTTACACTGTCCGGGCCTACACTGTCTGGGCCTACACTGTCCGGGCCTACACTGTCCGGGCCTACACTGTCTGGGCCTACAGTGCCCTCGGGCCTAATACGGGACAAGGACAGTCCCATAAGGGACAAACCAATTTGGCCCAATATACGCGATGTCCTGGCTAATGCAGAACAGTTGTCAACCCTATTTTCAGCTCTCCCAAACATAGAATATTACTCACCTACACAAGGGGAAATTTACAGTCACCTACCACCGGTCAGAGCTTTGAAACGCGGGAGGCAAACTGGATTAGCTCAGGTAGGCATCTTGCCCAGCATGGATGAGTTGGCCCAAAAGGCCTGTTTCCATGCTATGCATTTCCGTGAGAACATGCAAACTCCACACAGACAGTTAAAAATAAAAGTACTTTTGAATCTCTGGTTGTGGCTACAAAATGGATGAGGATTTTCTGTCAAAGATTTCTAATACTGCCCGGGCAGTACTGAAACATAGAAACATAGAAAATAGGTGCAGGAGGAGGTCATTTGGCCCTTCGAGCCATCACCGCCATTCATTGTGATCATGGCTGATCATCCACAGATAGTAACCCGTGCCTGCCTTCTCCCCATATCCCTTGATTCCACTAGCCCCTGGAGCTCTATCTAACTCTCTTTTAAATTCATCCAGTGAATTGGCCTCCAATGCCTTCTGTGGCAGAGAATTCCACAGATTCACGACTCTCTGGGTGAAAACGTTTCGTCTCACCTCAGTTTTAAATGGCCTCCTCTTTATTCTTAGACTGTTTCCAGATCTCACAGTAAGTCTCACAATGCACGAGGGAAGCATTGAAGTGTTAGGTGCACTTGTTTTAATATGCATTCCATTGTTCATGAATCCGAGTGATAAACTGACTAACTCAACAGTGAGGTTAGCTGAGGTTACTTTTGAAAAGGCAGAAAACACTTACTGGGCAATTTCTTCACCAGCGATTCATGAGATAATGTGAGTTCCCCTGGAGGAATTTATTAATGGGAGCTACTCGGAGGGAAGAGAGTTTAGATTCCTATCATTGAAATTTTACATTGCTTCAGCTAAGGGAATGAGCATTGAACAATAAAGAAAGTACAGGAGCTGTGTTCCGTACCGAACAAGATACCATAGGTTAAACTAAGGTAGGAAAATAACTGCAGATGCTGGTACAAATTGAAGGTATCACAAAATGCTGGAGTAACTCAGCAGGTCAGGCAGCATCTAGGAGAGAGGGAATGGGTGACGTTTCGGGTCCTTTTTCCCACTTTCCTTTCCACAGTCACCCTGCGCTACATTTCACAGCACGGTAAAACTCATTGCAACCATACCGATCGAAAGTATAAGAGACATAGATAGGGGAGACAGTCAGAACCTTTTTTTCCAGAGTAGAAATGTCAAGGACTAGAGGTTAGAGCTTTGAGGTGAGAGGAGAAAAGTTTAAAGTGTGGGACGTTTTGTTTATAGAGAGGGTGGTGGGTGCCCGGAACATGCTGCCTGGGGTGGTGGTGGAGACTTCAGACTGAAGAAGGGTCTCGACCCGAAACGTCACCCATTCCCTCTCTCCTAGATGCTGCCTGACCTACTGAGTTACTCCAGCATTTTGTGATACCTTCGATAGGTTAAACTAATCTCTGCTGCCAGTATGTGATCCGTATCTCTCTATTCCCTGCAAGGCCAGCAGCATAATCAAGGACAAGTCGCACACCGGTCACTCCCTCTTCTCCCCTCTCCCATCGGGCAAAAGGTGTGAAAACGTACACCTCCAGGTTCAGGAGCAGTTTCTTCCCAGCTGTTATCAGGCAACTGAATCATCCCACCGCAACCAGAGAGCAGTGCTGAACTACTATCCACCTCATTCGTGAACCCTCGGACTATCTTTAATCAGACTTTACTGGCTTTACCTTGCACTAAACGTTATTCCCTTACCATGTATCTGTACACTGCAAAATGCTCGATTGTAATCATGTCATGTCTGGTTAGCACGCAACAAAACCTTTTCACAGAACCTCGGTACACGTGACAATAAACTAAACTAAACTAAATATCCATGTGCCTATCTAAAAGCCTCTCAAATGCCACTCTTATATCTGCCTCCACCACCACCCCAGGCAGCATGGTCCGGGCACCCACCACCCTCTGTGTAAAAAAAACATCCCGCACTTTAAACTTTTCTCCTCTCACCTCAAAGCTCTAACCTCTAGTCCTTGACATTTCTACTCTGGAAAAAAAAGGTTCTGACTGTCTCCCCTATCTATGTCTCTTATACTTTCGATCGGTATGGTTGCAGTGAGTTTTACCATGCTGTGAAATGTAGCGCAGGGTGACTGTAGAAAGGAAAGTGGGAAAAGAAAAGGCCATTCGATTCCTTTCCGGAGAGATGGACAAGTCTTTTCCAAAGTCACAGGGATCAGACCTTACCTAAAACAGAACTCTCACAATTATTCCACATCCTATAATGCTTTTTGCTTCAAGCACTCCCAGATTTAGATTTTAGATTTTTTAGATTTAGAGATACAGCGCAGAAACAGGCCCTTCGGCCCACCGGGTGCGCGCCGCCCATCGATCCCCGCACACTAACACTATCCTACACCTACTAGGGACAATTTTTAACTTTGCCCAGCCAATTAACCTACAAACCTGTACGTGTGGGAGGAAACCAAAGATCTCGGAGAAAACCCACGCAGGTCACGGGGAGAACGTACAAACTCCGTACAGACGGCGCCCGTAGTCAGGATCGAACCTGAGTCTCCGGCGCTGCATTCGCTGTAAGGCAGCAACTCTACCGCTGTGCCACCATTTAATATTAACAGTTGATTTAGAATCAGTGGCCACAGCAGAAGGATGTCACAATGATCAAGTGTAGATGGCATTAAAACATTTTCCTAACTTCAGTCATGAAATGTCTTGCCGCTAAATTACAGGCATTACGCAGTGGTATTCAACAAGCAGGAATAATCCCTCCAGTGCTATTGTATCAGATTCTGTTAATGCCTCGAAATCTTCAGGCAAATCACTCTCCAAACCATCTAAATCCCAGGCAGCATGAGACGTCTTTGTGCAATTAATTATCTAGTATGAAGATAGACACAAAAAGCTGGAGTAACTCAGTGGGACATTCTCTCCAGAGATGCTGCCTGTCCCACTGAGTACCTCTGGGTTTTTGTGTCCATCTTCGGTTTAAACCACCAGTTCCTTCTTACACATAATTATCTAGCACAACCATTTATTCTGGAAGTCAGATTAAGACATTTGGAGCTTAATTGACATGGGGAACTCACCATGGACCGACCGCAGGCTTTGACCAGTCACTAACCACGGTCTCATGTGGGTGATTCAGATGCCAAACCACCAGATGCTGGATCAAGGGGAGTTTTACTGCAGAACTTTACACATAGTAAACATTAATTGAGTGGCGATTAATTGATCAGTCCAACCATTTATTCTCAAAGTGCAATGAAGACATTGGAGGTTAATTGACACTGACCACTGGTAAACATGTAGGTTTTAATCAGAGTAACAGGGGACAAACTGGGGGGCGGGGGGTGTTCATATGTGGCCCCCACAATGCCAGAGGACTGAGTGGCCTGAGAAGAGGTGTTAGATAGTCTCTGGAGGTTGAGCCGAGGTAGAAGACTGAGTTGGGCTGAGGTGAATGTGCCGTGTCGCCGAGAATAAAGCGGGGGGGAGGAGGAAGGGGGGAGGGCGGAGGAAGGGGGGAGGGCGGAGGAAGGGGGGAGGGCGGAGGGGGAGTGGGAGGAGGAGAGCGAAGATAGACACAAGGTGCTGGAGTAACTCAGCGGGTCAGGCAGCATCTCTAGAGAAAATAAATAGTTGATGTTTCGGGACGGAACCCTTCTTCAGACTGCATCCCAGAGGGGGAGCAGCGGGAGAGGGTGTTACAGAACTCCCAGCGGAGAGAGAAGGAGAACTTCTTCAAAGGCAGAATACCTTGAGGAGATTTTGCAGGAGGGCAGACAAAATGTGTAGGAAGATTGACACAAGGTGCTGGAGTAACTCAATGGGCCAGGCAGCATCTCTGGAGGAAAGGAATGGGTGACGCTTCGGGTTGAGACCCTTCTTCAGAATGAGAGCCAGAGGAAAGGGAGCAAGAGATAAAGGAGGTACAGAGAGCAAATGAATGAAAGATATGCAAATGGCCCAGCACATCAATGCAATCACAAAGAAAGCCCATCAAAGCCTCTACTTCCTTAGATGATTGAGATTTGGTATGTCATAGTTATAGAGTCATAGAGTGATACAATGTGGAAACAGGCCCTTCGGCCCAACCTGCCCACACTGGCCAACATGTCCCAGCTACAGTAATCCCACCTGCCTGCATTTGGTCCATATCCCTCCAAACCTGTCCAATGCATGTACCTGTCTAACTGTTTCTTAAACATTGGGATAGTCCCTGCCTCAACTACCTCATCTGCCAGCTCGTTCCATACACCCACCACCCTTTGTGTGAAAAGGTTGCCCCTCAGATTCCTATTAAATCTTTTCCCCTTCACCTCCTAACTATCTCCTCTGGTCGTCGATTCACCTACTCTGGGCAAGAGACTCTGTGCATCTACGTAAACTATTCCTCTCATGATTTTATACACCTCTTTCAGATCACCCTCATCCTCCTGCGCTCCAAGGAATAAGAATCCCAACCTACTCTACCTCTCCCTGTAGCTCAGACCCTTGAGTCCTGGCAACATCATTGTAAATCTTCTCTGTGCCCTTTCCAGCTTGACAACATCCTTCCTATGGCATGGTGCCCAGAACTGATCACAATACTCTAAATGCGTCCTCACCAACGTCTCATATAACTGCAACATGACTTCCTAACTTCTATATTCAATACTCTGACTGATGAAGGCCAATGTGCCAAAAGCCTTTTTGACCACCTTATCTACCTGTGACTCTACCTTCCAGGAACCATACACCTGCACTCCTAGATCCCTCTGCTGCACAACACACCCCAGAGTCCTACTATTCCCTGGTAGGTCCTGCCCATGTTAAGCTTCCCAAAATGCAACGCCTCACACTTCTCAGTATTAAATTCCATCAAGCATTCCTCAGCCCACCAGGCCAATCGATCCAGATCCTGCTGCAATCTTTCACAGCCATTTTCACTATCTGCAAAACCACCCATTTTTGAATCATCTGCCAATTTGCTAATTTTTTTTCTCATCCAAATCTCACAAAGTAAATGTACGTCTGGGGTGAGGAACGAGTGTGCATGGTAAGGTGAATCGTCTTTGATTCAGGCCATTGTTACCCCTCCCTGCCTTTTGTCTAACTCATTAATTCCCTCCATAAAACCCTCTTCATGCATTTTCTCCTTTAAAACTCTCCTCCACTGTGATCAGAAATCCGAACTGACCTTCTGAATCTTGTATCGCGGTGGTTCACTTTTATTAATACATAGTAACACTAATAATGAGCTGGGGATTTTAGAGTAAATTAGATATTATGCTGATTTCTGAAACAAAAATAGTTGAAAATTTATGATCATTTCAGGAAGGTTGATCATTATGTTTACATTAGAAATTCCAATTAGTCTTGTACGAGTCTGCGTTAATATTTATAACCACACGTCTTTCAGAGCGATGCTTTGAATTAGCTTTAAAGGTTATCTGGATCCTTTCCTAATCTACTCGTCTCGGGAAGCATTCTTGCTCTCATTCCAGCTATTAGATCATGCACGAATACCTTTCCTTTGGTACAATACATATTTATGATACGATGTATTCATTCTCTCATAAAGAGCAAAGAACAGCTTCAGCCTGATTCATTGTTAAAACCAAATGAAAATCCTGAAAATCAATTGGGTTTTTCTACGTGGCATTGTGCTCAGTCGCATGAATACTGTTTGCCGCAAGTCAAAAATTATTGTCCTCGCCACTCGCGTGAACTTAAAGACATTTTACAAACATAGAATCATACAAAAATAGGCGCGGGAGTAGGCCATTCGGCCCTTCGATCCAGCACCGCCATTCAATATGATCATGGCTGATCATCTAAAATCAGTACCTGCTTTTCCCCCATATCCCTTAATTCCTTTAGTCCGAAGAGCTAAATCTAACTCTCTTTTGAAAACATCCAGTGAATTGACCTCCACTGCCTTCTGCAGCAGAGAATTCCACAGATTCACAACTCTCTGGGTGAAAATGTTTTTCCTCATCCCAGTCCTAAATGGCCTATCCCTTATTCTTAAACTGTGGCCCATGGTTCTGGACTCCCCCAACATTGGGAACATTTATCCTGCATCTAGCCTGTCCAATCCTTTAAGAATTTTATATGTTTTTATAAGATCCCCTCTCATCCTTCTAAATTCCAGTGAATACAAGCCCAGTCGACCCATTCTTTCATCATGTGTCAGAAACGCCACCCTGGGATTTAACCTGCTGAACCTACGCTGCACTCCCTCAATAGCAATAGTGTCCTTCCTCAAATTCCGAAACCAAAATTGCACACAATACTCCAGGTGAGGTCTCACCAGGGCCCTGTACAACTGCAGTAGGATCTCCTTGCTCTTAAACTCAAATCCTCTTGCAATGAAGGCCAACATGCCACTAGCTTTCTTCATTGCCAGCTCTACCTGCATGCTTACTTTCAGTGACTGATGTACAAGCGCACCCAGGTCTCATTGCACCTCCCCTTTTCCTACTCTGACACCATTCAGATAATAATCTGCCTTCCTGTTCTTGCCACGTTATACTGCATCCAGCTACATCATATTCCTTCACTACTAACTGCACATTCAATTCATCCACCTTTTTCGAAATGCTCCTCGCACTCAGGCACAAAGCTTTCAGGTTTGTTTTTCTTATCCCCCTTCTACCTTTTGCTTCTGTCCTCCTTTTATGTCCCTCTGTCTCCTTGCATTGGTTCCCATCCCCTTACCCTGTTAGTCTAAACGTGATCTTTCCTACACTTTCTTTCCCGTTAGCTGCACGGATACGCTTCCAAGTTGTTGACTCCACCCCTCCCACTGTTTAGTTTAAACCCACCCGTGTAGCGCTAGTAAACCTGCCTGCCAGAATGTCGGTCCCCCTCCAATTAAGGTGCAACCCGTCCCTTTTGTACAGGTCACCCCTGCCCCAGAAGAGATTCCGGTGATCTAGAAATCTAAATCCCTGCCCCCTGCATCAACTCCTCAGCCACACATTCAGATCCCTGCTCCTGCCCTCACCAGCAAGAGGTACTGGAAGCAATCCAGCGATAACCACCCTTGAAGTCAATAGACAATAAACAATAGACAATAGACAATAGGTGCAGGAGGAGGCATTCGGCCCTTCGAGCCAGCACCGCCATTCAATGTGATCATGGCTGATCATTTTCAATCAGTATCCCGTTCCTGCCTTCTCCCCATACCCCCTGACTCCGCTATCCTTAAGAGCTCTATCTAGCTCTCTCTTGAATGCATTCAGAGAATTGGCCTCCACTGCCTTCTGAGGCAGAGAATTCCACAGATTCACAACTCTCTGACTGAAAAAGTTTTTCCTCATCTCAGTTCTACTGAGTCCTGCTTTTCAGCCTCCTACCTAGTTCTCTACACTCACGTTGCAGAACCCCCTTCCTCTTCTTACCCACACCGTTTGTGCCCACATGCACGACTACTTCCGGCTGCTCACCTTCCCTCTCGAGGATGTTCTGAAGTCGGTCTGAGGAGGAGCAAAGCAAATTAACGTTGAGCAGTGGGAATGTGTAGAACCAAACAACCGCAGATGCTGGTTCATACACAAAAGGACACAGGGGGCCGGAGTAACTCAGCGGGTCAGGCAGCATCTCTGGAAGACATGGATAGGTGACGTGGAAGTGAGAGGAGTCAGAAGAGAAGTGGTTGAGGGTGAGGACATTCTGCCAGGCGGAGGAAATTGTTAGTTCAGATCTACCGCCGATGTTTCGGCCCTCACGGTTCCAGAGCCTTTCTGGATGATTGGTTTTGCCGGACTGACAGAGGTCACGACCTCCGGGAGGAGTCGAATGCTACCGGAATGGTCCACCCTAGGCTGCTGAGGTGCCGAGATAATGGTTCGCAAAGATGGCTGTGGGAACGGATCAAAAATAATGTTCCCAAGTCTATATTGTCCAGGGCGGCACAGTAGCGCAGCGGTAGAGTTGCTGCTTTACAGCGAATGCAGCGCCGGAGACTCAGGTTCGATCCTGACTATGGGTGCTGCACTGTAAGGAGTTTGTACGTTCTCCCCGTGACCTGCGTGGGTTTTCTCCGAGATCTTCGGTTTCCTCCCACACTCCAGACGTACAGGTATGTAGGTTAATTGACTGGGTAAATGTAAAAAATTGTCCCTAGTGGGTGTAGGATAGTGTTAATGTGTGGGGATCGCTGGGCGGCACGGACTTGGTGGGCCGAAAAGGCCTGTTTCCACGCTGTATATATATGATATGATGATATGATATGATATGATATATAGTTCGGAGCTTATTTAGAGGTTGTAGTGTTTAATAGCACGATGGTTGTGGGGAAGAACTGCTCCTGAACCTGGACGTCACAGTATTCAGGCTCCTGTACCTTCTTCCCGATGGCAGGGGTGAAATGAGCTTGTGGCCAGGGTGGTGTGGTCTCTGATGATGCTGGCTGCCTTTTTGAGGCAGTGGCTCCTGTAGGTCCTTTCGATGGTGGGGAGGTCAGTACCCGTGACGGACCGAGCAGTGATGACCACTTTTTGAAATTTTTGTTTTGTTCCTGGGCATTCGAGTCGCCGAACCAGACCGTGATGCAACCAGTCAATGTGCCCTCTACTCAACTCTTGTAGAAGTTCAACAGGGCATTCATCCTGGGGAGAGCTCACTGCATGCAAGACTTGTGCTTTTTTTTACAGATTAACCGAAGGGGTTGAATCATGTGCATGATTTGGACGCGTTAAGAGATTGCAAAGTGGAGGCATTTCAAAAGCTCTGAAGATTCTGTACGGAATGTCACAGCATTTATGAACTGTAATGTCCTCTGTAAGACCCTGTTGTGGCTAGCACAATGAATATACGCCCTGATTGAATTAACATTTTGTTCAAGATGGCCGCGCCGTTGTGTTTGGCTGCCTGCCACTGTATGTTTCTTTTTTTTCCTGGTCAGATGTGCAGCACTTTGGTCAACGTGGGTTGTTTTTAAATGTGCTATACAAATAAATTGACTTGACTTGACTTGACTACATCTTGTAAGAAGATTTTATTACTGATCCTTCACCAGGAAACTTCTAGAAGGTCCTCTGACCTCAGTCACAAGGCACAAGCCCATTGGCCCTAGAAGGTCACCTGACCTCAGTCACAAGGCACAAGCCCATTGGCCCTAGAAGGTCACCTGACCTCAGTCACAAGGCACAAGCCCATTGGCCAGCTTCTGCTCTTGGCCTCAAGGGGGCACTGGCATTTACATTACATATACATCACATGAACTAACCTGTGTCAGCCCAGTACAGTGTGCCCAGGGGGTGATAAGGCAAGACTGAAAACATCAGAGCAATGGTAGTAGCTGGAGAAGACTTAGAAAAAGAAAGTAGACACAAAATGCTGGAGTAACTCAACGGGTCAGGCAGCATCTCAGGAGGGAAGGAATGGGTGACGTTTCGGGTCGAGACCCTTCTTCAGACTGATCTACGATGGGTCGAGACCCAAAACGTCACCCATTCCTTCTCTCCTGAGATGCCGCCTGACTCGCTGAGTTACTCCAGCATTTTGTGTCTACCTTCGATTTAAACCAGCATCTGCAGTTACTTTCCTAGAAAAAGAAAGTGATTTGGGGATCTGCGAAGGGCTCACAAGGCAGTGCATCGTCTGCCAATTACAGGGATTCGGAGTCGGAGTCAGGATGTGAGGTGAGGCTGTGAAAACAGAGGAACAAAGATAAATGTGTGCAGTGGGCTTGTGGTTCACTTACCAGAGGTCTGGACCATTTGATCCAAAGTCATGTTCAAATCCCACCATGGCAGCGGGGCTATTTAAACCTTCTTCTTCTTCTTGCGTTTGAGGCAGCAGAAATTATGTAACGCCCTCCAGGCGCTGTAGCCAGTGCAATGTGCTGTTGTCGAGGGCCGCAGGCTGCTGATGAACGCAACCCCCAACGATGCATGTTGGCGTTGAACCGGCCGACCCCTGTGCGGAGCCGGTTCAGGGCGACCCACTCTTTGCGGGGCATGTCCGAGCCGGGTGGGGCTGTGGAGTTCGGTGCGACAGTGAATTGAGGAGGTGGCGATGTCTGTTCCCAGCTGGTTCTCCATGCTCCTAGTATGTTGAAACCGGAGCCACAGAGGCTCGCTGCATGACGGGAGAAAGGGTGACGAGACGACAGGCGTTGAGGTCCCAGTTGCTGTGAATCCTGGGCGAGGTGGTGCGAAGGATGTTTGGCGTCCGATGGGGCCTTGCACACCAGCCTATGAGTGAAGAACTCTCTGCGAAGCTTGGCGGGTGCGATACCTGCGAGCACCGGCAGGAGATCCGTCGGAGTAGGGCGTCGGCAGCCAGTGATGATCCGCATGGTGTCGTTGAGGGTGGCGCCTAGCTTGCTGGTATGAGCGCTGCGGCACCATGCTGGGGTACTCAGCAGCGCTGTACACGAGTACACGAGTGCACTGGTTCGAAGAGTAGATGTCCTGGCGCCCCATGACGATCCGGCCAAGCATTGCAGGACGTTGTTCCGTGCCGAGACTTTAGCACGGAGAGCTTCAAGGTGTTGCTTGTAGGTCAGCTGCCAACCTAGTTTCGCCCCGAGGTATGTAGGAAATGGGTTGTAGGGTAGGGGTGACCCATTGAGGGTGACGGTTAGCTGGCGTTGAGCTTCCTTGTTGTTCAGGTGAAAGGCCGTTGTGGTGGTTTTGGTATTTAAACCAATTAAATTTGAAGCAATTAAATGAATCTGTAATTAGAGCTCTTCTCTGTGATGGCAAGTGTTAGAGGGATAGTCATGGAGAGTCATGGACTCGTACAGTGTGGAAACAGGCCCTTCAGCCCAACGTGCCCACAATGACAAACATGTCCTATTGGCACTAGTCCCGCCTGCCTGCATTTGGCCCATATCCCTCTGAACCTGTGCTATCCAGCTACCAATGGATCTGTGTGTTTGACCTGCACACTGAATCTGGCTTTTTTTGTGAGGTCTAGTTTCCCTTTTGTAACTCAGATTGGGACAGCACACACACAAAGTCCCACACAGCAGTACAGGGCAGTGAGCTTCTTGCACTAGTTGGTTTATTCAGGCATTGGCAGTGTCGAGTGAGAAACACTCCGAGAGAACATGCTTCACTGACTCACAACACCACTGCATTTTATGATTCACAATATGGTACGATACGATGCGATAGAACTTTATTTATCCCAGGAGAGAAACTGATCTACCATCAGTCATAAAACACAAGATACATGAAACATGAAATTAAAATGACGAGTGAAAAGGATTGAGGATGTAAAAAGATTAGGAATGTGGGGTTGGGAGGGGAGTCAATCTACCCCACGACAGAAGGTGACAACGGTTATGTGCAGAACTTATATACTTGAAATAATTCACCGGTAATCAATGTTTCTTTGCAGTCTTAGATCATTTTACCTTGGCTGGAATTGCCTCCAGCTAACTGTCAGTTTGATCCTCTCTTCCAGTTGTCTAGGAAACCAATCTCCCATTTGTCCTGCAAATGAGTGTCATAAAGTGACTCCTCTTACCTCATGATCAGTTTTATTGCCCGCAGTCTGGTTTACAACAGCTTATGTTTGTCTTTATTCCCGCCAACTATGCCTCACAATCTAACCATTTTCTAAATCTATGTATCGCCTCTCCTAACATAACCTTTAAGTTACCTTCACCGTGTTGGCCTTTTTTCTCATCTTGCTTCTCCAGTCTATAAGACCTTGGGTAAAACATGCAACAACCTTGCCCAATTTGCTCCCAAATTCTAAAATTCAGAAATTCCCATATTATTAACTACAACCTGTAGCATTGTCATTATAACCCATTTGGTTCACCAAGACACTTCAAGGAAGAAAATCTGCCATCTGATCGATACGTTACTCCAGTCACACCATTATAATTGACTTAATTGACAGTGAGTTGTGCAGCGGTAGAGTTGCTGCCTTACAGCACCAGAGACCCGGGTTCAATCCTGACCATGGGTGTTGTCTGTACAGGGTTTGTACGTTTTCCCCGTGACTGCGTGGATTTTCTCCGATTTCCAGAGAAAAGATTCCTCCCTTCCTCCAGTTTCCTCCCACACTCCAAAGACGTACAGGTTTGTAGGCAAATTGGCTAGGTATAAATGTAAAAATACTCACAGTATCCAATAAGAAACCAAAATGAATGTATAACTGCAAACACTGTGGTAGTTAATTGGACTGTTTGATATTTGGAAATGGTTACTCAAACACTTTCATATTATGAAGGTAATGAGCTTACGGGAAGAATTGCAGACTGGGATGTGAGGCCAGATGTGAGGAGCTGTGTGGAAGAGGGATCCATTGGAATAATTCCTACAGGGAAAGAATACAAGGTGGCACGGTGGCGCAGTGGTAGAGTTATTGCCTTACAACGCCTGAGACCTGGGTTCGATCCTGACTACCAGGGCGGGCCTGCTAAGCGTTTGTTGAGGGCGTGAATAAGGATGAAGAAGGGTCTTGACCCGAAACGTCACCCAATCCTTCTCTCCCGAGATGCTGCCTGACCTGCTGAGTTACTCCAGCATTTAGTGTCTACCTTCTGACTACCAGTGCTGTCTGTATGGAGTTTGTACGTTCTTCCCGTGACTGGGTGGGCTTTCTCCGGGTGCTCTGGTTTCCTCCCACACTCTAAAGACATACAGGTTTGTCGGTTAATTTGCTTTGGTAAAGATTGTTATTTGTCCTTTGTGTGTAGGATAGTGCTAATGTATAGGCATGGCTGGTCGGCATGATCTTGGTAGGTCGATGGGTCTGTTTCCACACTGTTTCTTGAAAACTAAAACCAAAAAAGCTAAAACACGTCAGAGGTGATTCCTACAGCTCACAGTGAAGACCTTTGTAGTTTATTTAGCTTCGCTTAGTTTAGAGATACAGCACGGAAACTGGCCCTTTGGCCCACCGAGTCTGCACCGACCAGCGATCCCCGCACATTAACACTGTCCTACACACACTAGGGACAATTTACATGATGCCAAGCCAATTAACCTACAAACCTGTACATCTTTGGAGTGTGGGAGGAAACCAGAGCACCCAGAGAAAACCCACACAGGTCACAGGGAGAACGTACAAACTCCGCACAGACAGCGCCCGTAGTCAGGATTGAACCAGGGTCCCTGGTGCTGCACTTCTATGCAACCATATCGTGTAGTCGACGAGATTAATAATTTCTAATATTTAAGCACATATCCCTGAATATATCTTTGTAAATAATCAGTTAATTGTATAATTTCACATTTGTAAAAATTAATAGATTGTAAAACATCATGTGTGTAAATAGTTGAAGATTTGTGTTGGTTTCTTATCTTTTCTAAAGGTGACACGTAGAACTGTAAGTCTGTCTTTTAAGAAATGACTCCAGCATGCGTTATGACGTTTGATACATTTTTGCACTCTGTTAGCTGAGTTACAGCCTTCAATATATCATCTTTGCTGGTAGCTCCACTTCCATTATTTGCCTTAGTGAGCAGCAACACTAAAAATCCACAGACGTTACAGAGTGGCTCGAAAGCTGCTGTAACTTTGTTAAGTCGTACAACTTCTCTGCAGCCTGGCTAAAGAGATAACGGAAGATAGACACAAAAAGCTGGAGTAACTCAGTGGGACAGGCAGCGCCTCTGGAGAGAAGGAAAGGGAACGAGACCCTCTTCAGACTCAAGAATGCAGGTGACAGAGGATATGGGGAGAAGGCAGGAGAATGGGGTTAGGAAGGAGAGATAGATCAGCCATGATTGAATGGTGGAGTAGACTTGATGGGCTGAATGGCCTAATTCTACTCCTGTCACTTAATGACAATAGACAATAGACAATAGGTGCAGTAGGAGGCCATTCGGCCCTTCGAGCCAGCACCGCCATTCAATGTGATCATGGCTGATCATTCTCAATCAGTACCCCGTTCCTGCCTTCTCCCCAGACCCCCTGACTCCGCTATCCTTAAGAGCTCTATCCAACTCTCTCTTGAATGCATTCAGAGAATTGGCCTCCACTGCCTCCTGAGGCAGAGAATTCCACAGATTCACAACTCTCAGACTGAAAAAGTTTTTCCTCATCTCAGTTCTAAATGGCCTACCCATTATTCTTAAACTGTGGCCCCTTGTTCTGGACTCCCCCAACATTGGGAACATGTTTCCTGCCTCTAACGTGTCCAACCCCTTAATAATCTTATACGTTTATGACCTGATGACCTTATGAATTCAACCCCATCACCTCCATTTTTTAATGGGTTTAATTTTATCCTACAGCATATTCTATAAACACAATTTAATTTAACAGCTTCTTTCCTTCAATTATCAGTCTTCCATTCATTCCTTCCATTAGCTAGGGTATTCAGTAGTACTGATCTTCCATCCTACCTCAGTGCGGACATTTTTCACCGGACCTGTTACACTACAATGCCGAAAAACTCATTTTCTGCACCCTGGTGTTTTTCTCTTAGCTTTATCTCAGAGATACAGCGCAAAAACAGCACCCTCGGCTCACCGAGGCCACACCGACTAGCCACCCCTGGGATTACACTAGCACACACTACACACCAGGGACAATTTACAATTCTTACTGAAGTCAATTAACCTATAAAACATGTACGTCTTTGAAGTGTGGGGGGAAACTGGAACACCCGGAAAAAATCCACGCGGTCACGGGGAGAACGTACAAACTCCATGCAGACAACACTCGTAGTCTGGATTGAACCCGGGTCTGTGGCACTGTAAGGCAACAACTCTACCGCTGCACCACCGTGCCGCCCTATTTTATTTGTGCAATATTAGTGAGACCGCACTTGGAGTACTGTGGGCAGTTTTGGTCTCCAAATTTGAGGAAGGATATTCTTGCTATTGAGGGCGTGCAGCGAAGGTTTACTAGGTTAATTCCCGGAATGGTGGGACTGTCATATGTTGAAAGACTGGAGCGACTAGGCTTGTATACGCTGGAATTTAGAAGGATGAGAGGAGATCTTATCGAAACGTATAAGATTATTAACGGGCTGGACACGTTAGAGGCAGGAAACATGTTCCCAATGTCCAGAACAAGGAGCCACAGTTTAAGAATAAGGGGTAGGCCATTTAGAACTGAGATGAGGAAAAACGTTTTCAGTCAGAGAGTTGTGAATCTGTGGAATTCTCTGCCTCAGAAGGCAGTGGAGGCCAATTCTCTGAATGCATTCAAGAGAGATCTAGATAGAGCTCTTAAGGATAGAGGAGTCAGGGGGTTTGGGGAGAAGGCAGGAACGGGGTACTGATTGAGAATGATCAGCCATGATCACATTGAATGGCGGTGCTGGCTCAAAGGGCCGAATGGCCTCCTCCTGCACCTATTGTCTATTGTCTATTGTCTATTGTCTATTGTACAATAGTACCTATTGTATGTGTGTGGCTTGATTGTATTCATGCAGAGTATTATCTGAAAAAAGGTTCTGATCCAAAACATCTCTTATCCATGTCTTCCTGAGATGCTGCCTAACCCACTGAGTTACTTTTGTGTTTTTAATATCAATCAGCACCTGCAGTACCTTGTGTCTGCATTAGCTGTTTTGATTGGATATCACGCAAACAAAAGGTTTTCATTCAACCTCGGTACACATGACAATAATAAAGCAATACCAATGTTAAATTTACAGTGTAGAGTCAAAGATAGACACAAAAAGCTGGAGTAACTCAGCGGGTCAGTCAGCATCCTTGGAGGGAAGGAATAGGTGATCTTTCGAGTCGAGACCCTTCTTCAGACTGAGAGTCAGGGGAAAGAGAAACGAGAGTTATAGACGGTAATACTGAGAGATATAGAACAAAGGAATGAAAGATATGCAAAAATGTAATGATGATAGAGGAGACAGGCTGTGGGCTAGATGAAAAAGAGTTACAGACAATGAGACTCAACAAGATGACATTTTTGCATATCATTTATTCATTTCTTCTATCGAACCTGAGTCTCCGGCGCTGCATTCGCTGTAAAGCAGCAACTCTACCGCTGCGCTACCGTGCCGCCGCTGCGTACCTCCAGCATCTTGTGTGCATCTCATGGTGTACTGGTCTGGCGTATACTGCAAGTGTACTTAAAATTTAAAGCAGATCAATATTCTAAAACAACCCAAACAATAGCAATATGTTGTTGATAGGGCCTCTCAAAATCGTGAGGGGTGAGCTTACTTTTATAATTTAAATTAATTAAACTAATGCCTGTTAAAGTATTACATTCAAAGATTTCACATAAACTTATAAACAGTGTGGTCAATTAAATTCTGAAACATATTGAGCCAGGCCTTGTCAGAAGATTAGACTTTATTTATATGCTAACGGCAGCACAATTTCATTATTTCTCGTTAAGCCTTTCCTGTTTATTAACAAAATTAAATAACGGAATGGAATGAATAAATAATATAAAATTTGTAATGCCAACCATCTTCAAGACGACCGCACTAAATGACTGAAATTGGACTGAAATAAAATCTTACTTAGCCTTTTATGCAGAGATGAATGTTATCTCGTTTGGGCAACGAGCATTATCTTTTACAGCACTCTTCTTATTAAGAATTTTGATTTATGGTGCAATAAAGAGAACTTGATATGTGGCAGGATAAGCATGCTAAGAAGCATTCACATTGTAAGTGAAGGTGAATGAATCACTGTTGCAGATGTAAAAAAGCAGAACGACAAAAAACTTGCTGGCTTTAGGATAGGAATGACTCAGGTTAGGTTTTTGAGTCAAACACCATTGTTAACGGTTCAACCTTCTGCTCTGATCCAAGAGACATCTTGGGGACAGAATAAAAGCGGTGATCATCGGAGCTAATTTCCCCCTTGGGTAAAATGCCAGGGCTCCAGGATTTACGAGGCTGCCACTGAACTGTTGTTGTGAGTTTCTCAAATGCCTTCAAGCAAAAGATTTGATTCATCGGAAAGTGAAATAGATCTCACGTTGACAAAGGATCCATTCGGCACGCAGCTGAGGAAAGAAAGCTTACGCTTTTATAATAAAAGAAAATGCTGGAAATAGCAGATCAGGCTGTATCTGTGGGAAGGTGTACCGAGTTAATGTTTCAGATTCAAGACTCTTCCATTGAATGCACTATTATTGGTGTTGTTTACCTAAGCTGCCCTTTGACTGCCCAAATTACCTCGTGTTCTTCTAAACACGATAGAGTATAGATCCAATCCCCTTTATCTCTCTTGTTAGGAAGAAAACCCTTCTTCCCACCTACACCATAAGTTCATAAATTATCGTATCAAAAGTTAATTTGGTAAACCTTCATTGCCTGCTCTTTGTTGTAAGTTTATCCGGCCTGAGAAATGGTGCACAATATTCCAGGTGCCCTATATAATTGTGGTGAGAAGTCTTCACACTTGCAAGGTTGGAAGCCGTGTGGGTTTTCTACGGGTGCTCAGGTTTCCTCCGAAACTCCAAAGACATACAGCTTTGTAGGTTAATTGGCTTTGGTAAAAAGAAATTGTAAATTGTCCCTCGTGTGCAGAATAGTGCTGGTGTACGAGGTGATTGCTGGATGGCACAGAGTCGGTGGGCAGAAAGGCCTGTTTCAAAGCTCCATCTCTAAAGTATAAAGTCTAAAGTGATGGCCAAAATGTAATTCATTGAAAAAACATGTTTCATTGAATGAGCAATAAGTGATGAATTGATCTGCTTCTGTGTTGTAGATAGTTCCTTTAGGAACTTTAGATAGTTCCTCTGTCCCTCTCTTCCCCTCCCCCTTCCCAGATCTCCCTCTATCTTCCTGTCTCCACCTATATCCTTCCTTTGTCCCGCCCCCCTGACATCAGTCTGAAGAAGGGTCTCAACCCGAAACGTCACCCATTCCTTCTCTCCTGAGATGCTGCCTGACCTGCTGAGTTACTCCAGCATTTTGTGAATAAATACCCTCGATTTGTACCAGCATCTGCAGTTATTGACTTATGCTGCTGTGTTGTACTCTCTATGATTTCTATGAACCTCCATTATACAATTAGAGTTGTAATTGGAAAGCCCATCCTGTCTTTGAAATAATGGGATCCTTTCCCCTGCTCTTTCCCCACAAACTGATAATTCTTCCTTCTCAAGTATTTATAGGCTGTAGTGATACATCATGGAAGTAGGCCCTTTGGCCCACCGAGTCCACGTCGACCAGCGATCACCCCGTACACGAGCACTATCCTACACACTAGGGACAATTTTACAATTTTACTGAAGCCAAGTAACCTACAAACCTGTACGTCTTTGGAGTGTGGGAGGAAACCGGAGCACCGAGAGAAAGCCCACGCCATCATAGGGAGAATGTACAAACTCCGTACAGATACCCGTAGTAAGGATCAAATCTGGGTCTTTGGTGCTGTAAGGCAGCAACTACACAGCTGCACTACCGTGCCACCCAATTGATCTAATTTATCCAATCCTCTGCTCAAAAGTACTTTTGCGTCTGTCCATAATTAGTAAGCTGTCCACAGAATTCTCTGAAGGATAAAAATCTGCTCAAAAGCTAAGGGTGTAGGCCCGATCTTCCAACCTATTTAATCGCAGCCTTTACACTTTCCTTATCTGCACTTTCTCTGCAACTGTTACGCTGTAGCATAGCAATATTATATTTCTAACTAATACAACCTTCTACACCTCCCACTAGATCATCCCTGACCAAACTTTGCCAGCTCAAGGCTCATTAATTGCCCAAATAAATCCTTACTTAGACAATTGAGCCTACATTACATCAGAAGCTATTTAGCCAACACAGGCCCACACTTACCTAACAAAAGACATTAATTCCCCCAATACATCTGACCAAGATAGGATTTCATCTGAATAGCACCGGCTCTTGTGATGCACAAAATGAACTGCAGATGATGAAATATGAAATTAAAACATACAGGAGATGTCAAAGGTTGGGCAGCATCGGTGGAGAAACAGAGTTAACATTTCAAGTCCGTGACATTGCATAACTCTTCATCATCATCATATATATACAGCCGGAAACAGGCCTATTCGGCCCTCCAAGTCCGTGCCGCCCAGCGATCCCCGTACATTAACACTATCCTACACCCACTAGGGACAATTTTTACATTTACCCAGCCAATTAACCTACATACCTGTACGTCTTGTCTGATCTAATGCCGAGCATTCTTTATTTTAATATATTATCGACCAAGGTTCCCCCAAACCACTAATAAATCTGTAAACACCAACCCTAATGTGTGTCGAGAGTGGATGAGTAGGTGGGATAACATAGAACTACTGTGAATGGGTGATCAATGGTAGGTGTGGACCCGGTGGGCCAAAGGGCCTGTTTCCATGCTATATCTCTTCACAAAACGTTAAAATCCGTGATCATATGTGGCTCCGGTTGTTGCAATAGTGGCTATCAGAAAGCAGCTCTGAATCCCTGAAATCTAATTTGCAGGAAAAAAATGCAATACAATGTCATTAAAACTGGATTGTCCCCAACCACTGCCCCACACCCCTGAGCTCAGCCTTCAATGCCTTTCATTCTCTGTACATCACCAAGCCTCGGCAATGTCCAAAGAAAGCACCACGTGACCTGGCATGAAACATGCTGGTGCGTGTTATGAAAAAAAAAGGAAAATGCCGGAGATATACAGCTAGCCAGGCAACATTTACACCGATCAGCCAAAACAGTTTGACCTGATGAGCCAAAACATTGTGACCAGCTGCCTAATATGCTGTTGGTCCTCCGTGTGCAGCCCCATACGCAGCAGAGTGCGATGCACTGTGTATTGTGACACATTCCTCCAGTGACCACCATTACAATTTTATGTGACTTGTGCCACAGTAGACCCTCTGTCGGTTCGGACCAGATGGGATAGCCTTCGTGGTCCTCGCGCATCGATGAGCCTTAGGCACCCAACACCCTGTCGCCAGTTTGTGGTTTGTCCCTCCTTGGACCACTGTTGGTAGCTACTCACCACTGCTGACCGGGAGCACCCCACAAGCCTTGCCGTTTCAGAGACCCAGTCATCTGGCCATAACAATTTGGCCCTTGTCAAAGTCTCTCAGGTCTTTATTCCTGCCCTCCTGCCCATTTCTCCTGCATCCAACACCTCAACTTCAAGAACTGACTGTTCACTTGCTGCCTAATATATCCCACCCCTTGACAGGTGCCATGGTAACAAGATAATCAATGTTATTCACTTCGCCTGTCAGTGGTCATGATGTTTTGGCTGTTCAGTGTATGTAGGGGGAAACAGCTTTAACAAGTGTAGGAAGGAACTCCAGATGCTGGTTTAAACCGAAGATAGACACAAAATGCAGGAGTAACTCAGCGGGACAGGCAGCATGTCTGGGGAGAAGGAATGGGTGATGTTTCGGGTCGAGACCCTTCTTCAGACTGAGGCTCTAACATGTCAGGTCCAACACCTGTCACTATATACATAGAGATTAAGTTAACCTCTTGCTTCTGAATAAATGCACATCTGCTCTTGTTAAGTGCGTGTAGAGTGTCGACAGGGCAAATGGAAATCACAATTAAATTGTGGTTTTGATCGTAAAAGCACCTGCCCCCCCCCCCCCCCCCCCCCCCCCCCGTGGCATCTGATTCACCACTGGCTGAAATATCTTGGCACAGCCAACGTAATCAAAGACTTATCCCTCCCCGGTCATTCCTTCTTCTCCCCGCTCCCATCGGGCAGAAGGTACAGACGTTTGAAAGCTCGCACCACCAGACTCAGGAACAGCTTCTGAGTGTACTTTAATTCTATTTAGTTTATTTTACTTTTTGAGATACAGTGTGAAACCAGGTCCTTCAGCCCACCGAGTCCAGACCATCCACAATCACCCATAAACTAGTTCTATCCTAGACACGAGAGACAATTTACAGATGCCAAATAATCTACAAACCTGTTCGTCTTTGGAATGGGGGAGGAAACTGGAGAACCCGGAGAAAACCCACATGGTCACGGGGAGAATGTATAAACTCCGTACGGGCAGCACCCGTAGTCAGGATCGAATCCGGGTCTCTGGTGCTGTTATGCGATTGAAATGCAAAGCAAAGCTTTTCACTGTACCTCAGTACATGTGACAATAATATACCTAAACATAAGCCAAGAGGTGCCCACAGTAGGCATGGCCATTAAGGCGTTATATCATATCATATCATATCATATATATACAGCCGGAAACAGGCCTTTTCGGCCCTCCAAGTCCGTGCCGCCCAGCGATCCCCGCACATTAACACTATCCTACACCCACTAGGGACAATTTTTACATTTACCCAGCCAATTAACCTACATACCTGTACGT
Organism: Rhinoraja longicauda; assembly: GCF_053455715.1. Taxonomy (NCBI): domain Eukaryota; kingdom Metazoa; phylum Chordata; class Chondrichthyes; order Rajiformes; family Arhynchobatidae; genus Rhinoraja; species Rhinoraja longicauda. The sequence goes on from NC_135979.1 coordinate 26,684,893, forward strand.
CTTTGGAGTGTGGGAGGAAACCGAAGCTCTCGGAGAAAACCCACGCAGGTCACGGGGAGAACGTACAAACTCCTTACAGTGCAGCACCCGTAGTCAGGATCGAACCTGAGTCTCCGGCGCTGCATTCGCTGTAAAGCAGCAACTCTACCGCTGCGCTACCGTGCCGCGATAGCCATGTGTGCAGGAGATTTCTGGCTGTCTGAATCCACTTTCAGTTCGGCAGGGCCTGCAAATATCCAGCTTCAAAAGAAGCTTCACACCAGCCAGCTTGGCATTTAAATCCTTAGAGGCTGAGAGAGAATACCTTTTATCCTCTACAAGCTGATGGATGATAACTTTATCATCACTACACAGTCAGACTGAGCATCCACATTTGGAGGCTGCTTTTATAGGGGTGGTCCATTTACTGAGGGCAGTTTCTACAAGCACGTCTTCTGAGCTGAACGCAGAGTTCTGGTGGAACCCAACGGGTCAGGCAGCATCTAGGGAGGGAACGGACTATTCCGTTTCAGGTCAGGCCCTTTCCTCAGACCCTTCCTCCGCCATTATAATAGTCACAAAACTGTCATAGTACTGCCCTTTATGTGTTGAGCTTACTTTTAGACGTTAGGCTTCAGATATACAGCATAGAAACAGACCCTTCGGCCCATCAAGTCCGTGCCGACCAGCAATCACATCACACATTTACACTATCCTACACATGAGAGACAATTTACAATTTTTCCGAAGCCAATTAACCTACAAACCTGTATGGAGCGTGGGAGAAAACCGGAGCACCTGGAGAAACCCACGTGGTCACAGGGAGAATGTAAAATTCTGTACAGAAAGCACCCCAAGTCAGGACCGAACACGGGTCTCCGACAATCCAAAGATGTGCAGGTTTGTAGGTCAATTGGCTTCTGTGAATTGCCCCTAGTGTGTCGGGTAGAACTGGTGTACGAGGATCGCAGGTCTGGGCTAAGAGGACCGAAGAGCCTGTTTCAGCACTGTATCTCTAAAGTAAAGTCTAGCCTGATGTGGAGCAGCACAATGGCACAGGTGGTAGAGCCACTGGCTCACAGTGCCAGAGACCTTGGTTCGATCCAGCGGGGCCAAAGGGCCTGTTTGCATGTTGTATTTCTAAAACTGAATCTCTAAATTAAAATCACCAGCACAAGACCCAAATAGAAAGTAGTATTTGCTAAAGATCTAGAAACATGGCGTTTTAAGCATTGATGTATAAGGCATGGTTTGGGTAATGTGCTGGAGGGGGAAATGATGTTCTTAAAAATCTCCTTCCGATAATTGCATAAATTGGAAACAAAAGCCGAGCAATATCTTGCCTGCACCGTTGCTGTGATAATTATGTCAAAGCAGAGTGTGTCACCAAGGGTCTCTAACCATCTGCTGCAAAAGCACAATTACTTTCTAATTATGAATACTGGCAACGTGCGTTCCCTGCGTTGTCCAAATTGATTTTGAAGGATATTAGAATTTTATATTAGAGTCTATCTTCCCAAGATCCCGTCCCTGGTGATATTGCCATCAAAGCTGGAACATTGCCTGTTTATGCTTCTGTTTTGACAATAATGGCTTCAGATTGGAAAGAGCATTTTGCCACATGCAGTGCAGCACTGTTTGAATGATACGGTAACAAAGGCTTAGTAGATGAAAAAATAATGCATCTCCAGGTTAAATAATTTTAATGTTATTCTCTGAAATTGGCTCGCCAAGTGGACATATCGATGAAAAAATAGCAGCCTCGTAATTCTCCGGCTTCCCTTCAGAAGGTAATGAAACTGAGAGGAGTTGTCTGTAAAGTATAGTTATTCAAAAAGGATAATAGTTTAGCTTAGCTGCTCTTTGTGTGCATGGGTTCATCTAGGTTAGAAGTGATTGCTCAGGATAATGGGCCGTTTTCTTTCCAATTTCACACCCAGGTGACCCCCAAACATTCACAAGCAACTCTGATGCCACCCAGCACAACCAAGGCCTCATCTGTTTCTCAGCAAATGCCATTTTAGAGTGTAGTTGTTTGCGTGTAGTGGGGTTGCATTGGTCAAGAGGTGGGGTAATCATCTGAGTTCTGAGGTTTGTGGATGAAGAGAAATGATCCAAACCTTTAATGACAAATGCCAGCATAATATGGGAACTGTGTTTCCGAAAGAAATATTCCTTAGCACCCACTGCTAAATTTTTTTAACGAAATCAAGAGTCAAGAGTGTTTAATTTGCCGAAAACGGAACAATGAAATTCCTACTTGCGATGGCATAACAGGTCTATAAACACAGGGATAATAGGAATTTGAGGGGTGACTTTTTCACACAAAGGGTGGTGGGTGTATGGAGCGAGCTGTCAGGAGGTAGTTGAGGCAGGGACTATCTCAACATTTAAAAATCAGTTGGACAGGTACATGGATAGGACTGGTGGTGCAGTGCTAATTGTTTAGGTGCCGGAACTGTCACTGGTACTGGAGCGGCTGCTGTTAAAATTCCCCGTTGACAATAGACAATAGACAATAGCCAATAGGTGCAGGAGGAGGCCATTCAGCCCTTCGAGCCAGCACCGCCATTCAATGTGATCATGGCTGATCATTCTCAATCAGTACCCCGTTCCTGCCTTCTCCCCGTACCCCCTGACTCCACTATCCTTAAGAGCTCTATCCAGCTCTCTCTTGATTGCAGTCAGAGAATTGGCCTCCACTGCCTTCTGAAGCAGAGAATTCCACAGATTCACAACTCTCTGACTGAAAAGGTTTTTCCTCATCTCCGTTCTAAATGGCCTACCCCTTATTCTTAAACTGTGGCCCCTTGTTCTGGACTCCCCCAACATTAGGAACATGTTTCCTGCCTCTAACGTGTCCAACCCCTTAATAATCTTATACGTTTCGATAAGATCCCCTCTCATCCTTCTAAATTCCAGTGTATACAACTACCCGACCCGAAACGTCGACTGGCCATTCCCTCCATGGATGCTGCCTGACCCGCTGGGTTGATTAAAATTCCCCGCTGGTTAAAATTCCCCGCTGTTTATTTTGGCTTTTTTTTACAGAGGTGGCGGAGTGGCGCTGCGGTGAGCTCTGGATGGGACAGGTTTGGAGGGATATGGACCAAACGCGGGCAGGTGGGACTAGTGTAGCTGGGACATGCTGGCCATGGTGTGGGCAAGTTGGGCCGAAGGGGCTGTTTCCACACTGTATCACTCTATGACTCTATGACTATGACATACCAAATCTCCTCAATCATCTAAGGAAGTAGAGGCTCTGATGGGCTTTCTTTATGATTGCATAAATGTGCTGTGTCCAGGACAGATCTTCAGAGATATGCACGCCCAGGAACTTGAAGTTGTTAACTCTCTCCACCACTGACCTGTCGATTAGGGCAGGTCCCTGGATCCTCGGCCTTCCTCTTCTAACATCAGCTCCCAATCAATAACATCAACAAACAAATACTCAATTGTTCATTTGGAAGCATGATGGGAACATTGTTAGACATCGGTAACTGCAGATGTTGGAATCTTCTGTAGGACACAGAGTGCTGGAGTAACGGAGCGGGCCAGACAGCATCTCTGGAGGACATGGATAGGTGATGTTATGGGTCGGGACATTTCTCCGAAGTTTGAAAAAGGGTCCTGACCCTTAGGGAGCATTCTTAAACCGGTTTTATCTTCAAGGAGTTAAACAGTATTCATGATGTTGATTTTACAATCATAGGAAGGATGAAAATGAGGTCAATCAGTCAATCGTGAAAGGGCGGCACGGTGGCGCAGCGGTAGAGTTGCTGCCTTACAGTGCTTGCAGCACCAGAGACCCGGGTTCGATCCCGACTATAGGAGCTGTCTGTACAGAGTTTGTACGTTCTCCCCCGTGACCAAGTGGGTTTACTCCGAGATCTTCGGTTTCCTCCCACACTCCAAAGACGTACAGTTATGTAGGTTACTTGGCTGGGTAAATGTAAAAATTGGCCCTAGTGCGTGTATGATGGTGTTAATATGCGGGGATCGCTGGTCGGCATGAAGTCAGTGGGCCAAGGGGCCTGTTACCGTGCTATATCTCTTAACTAAACTAAACTTAGAACATGGAACTGTACATCACAGGAACAGGTCCTTTGGGCCACAATGTTTGGGCCAAACTTGATGCCGAGATAAACTAATCTTAAGAGAGTGAGAAGAAATACAAAGTGTTGGAGTAACTCAGCAGGTCATGCAGCTTCTTTTTAGAACATGGATCGTGCCATTTCAAGTCGGGACCCTTCTTCAGACCAATCTCCTCTGTCTGCACATGATCCATTCTCTGCAGATCCATGTGCACATCTAAAAGGCTTTTAAACACCGCTATCATATTTGCATTCCGACTTCAGCCTTGTGCTCCATCCTCTGTACACATTTATGAAGTATGTGGCTTTGGTTTGGAAACTTGTGTGAGTCCATTAATAAACAATGGACAATAGGTGCCGGAGGAGGCCATTCGGCCCTTCGAGCCAGCACCGTCATTCAATGTGATCATGGCTGAGCATTTTCAATCAGTATCCCGTCCCTGCCTTCTCCCCATACCCCCTGACTCCGCTATCCTTAAGAGCTCTATCTAGCTCTCTCTTGAATGCATTCAGAGAATTGGCCTCCACTGCCTTCTGAGGCAGAGAATTCCACAGATTCACAACTCTCTGACTGAAAAAGTTTTACCTCATCTCAGTTCTAAATGACCTACCCCTTATTCTTAAACTGTGGCCCCTTGTTCTGGACTCCCCCAAAATTGGGAACATGTTTCCTGCCTCTAACGTGTCCAACCCCTTAATAATCTTATACGTTTCGATAAGATCCCCTCTCATCCTTCTAAATTCCAGTGTATACAAGCCTAGTCGCTCCAGTCTTTCAAGAAATATATTCCATAAACATTTGTATAAATTCTTTCAATAACTACCGTTAAAGGATTCAGAGACTGACAATATTTATAATCTACCCTCCAAGCAGTTGAGGGTCTTGCCTTCCTGACCTTCACACCAACTGCTTTCGTGGATGAACTAAATTAATGCCGGACTTTTCTCTGCAGAGATAGAAATTAATAATTTTGCATATCGTTCAGTCCTTTCCCTTGCTACCTAATTATCAGAAGCCAGGGGTAGGCTTGTCCATATGTGCTGTCATCTGGGGACTGCAGAGAGGGACAAAAAGTGAGGCGAGCAGAATTAATGAAACCGTTAAATAAACTGGGCAGGCAGACCAATTGTACTTCTCCTTGACCCCACAGGATTATCAACCGTCAACTCACCAAAATGTTTATGAACTAAAGACGTCCAGACATTTATCTCCACAGAAGAATTTGCACCCTTCGAAATGAAACTTTCATAGGAACAAGTGAGTTTAACTTAGTTGTAGAGTCACGCAGCACAGAAACAGGTCCCTTGACCCGACTTGTTCACTGGTGGGAGAGCCTAGGACCAGAGGCCACAGCCTCAGAATAAAAAGACGTACCTTTAGAACGGAGACGAGGAGGAATTTCTTTAGTCAGAGGGTGGTGAATAGGTGGAATTCATTGCCACGGAAGGCTGGGGAGGATAGGTCGATGGATATTTTTAAGGCTGTGATTGATACATTCTTGATTAATACAGTTGCCAGGGGTTAAGGGGAGAAGTCAAGAGAATGGGTTTGAGAGGGAAAGATAGATCAGCCATGATTGAGTGGTGAAGTAGACTTGATGGGCCTAATGGCCTAAATCTACTCCTATAACTTATGACCAAGATGTCCCTAAGCTAGTCCCATTAGCCTATGTTTGGCCCACATCTCTAAACCTCTCCTATCCATGTATCTTTCCAAGTGTCTTTTGAATTGTCTTTTAATACCTGCCTCAACTACCTTCTCTAGCAGCTTGTTCCATACACCTACCACCATCTGAATGACAAAGTTTCCCATCAGGTTCCTATTAAATCTTGCCCCTCTGAAGTTAAACCTATGTCCTCTGGCACTTGATTCCCCAAGTCTCGGTAAAAGACTATCTATCTCACCCTATCTATTTCCCTCATGATTTGATACATCTCTGTAATATCAAACCCCAAGACTCCTGCACTTCAAGGAATAAAGTCTTGGTCTGTCCAACCTTTTGCTATACTCAGCTACAACTCAGGCCCTCGAGTCCTGGCAACATCTTTGTAAACTTAAAGTCTTTCCTATTATCTCTAATCACAGCCTGTGTCTTTCGTGAGAAAGAAACCCAATAAGCTACGGAAAGGCCTTGTGCCATCAGGCAAGAATGGAATGCTCGGAGAAGGAGAAAGAGGTGCAGGGCACAGGCCCTGAACCTGGTGAGGGGCAGGTGGAGCCCGGCCAGGACTCACCCCTCAGAGCCCGGCCCCTCCACGCACCAGAGTCCGAACCCCTGCAGAGTGGTTATTAAGAGGGCTGATCCGTGGGCGGTTGCTGCTGGGATGCAAGTCGGGGCCTGATCAACCCCGGCTGGGTCGCCTGGGCGAGGGGCCCTGATGTTGTGAGACCCGAAACAACCCAATGACCCCAGGTCACATCACTGAGGATACGTCCCAGTGCATCCAGAAGATGTATCTTTCACATCACACGCATGGTTTAAACCTGCACTATTTTGTTGAAAAGCATCGCCTAATATAGCCCAAACCACA